>NW_012102798.1:2101077-2101594 GCF_000951045.1 Mandrillus leucophaeus
AATTTTTTTTTTTTTTTTTTTTTTGCCATTCCCCAACCCCTGACTAACATGTGGTTGTTTGTGTAAAATGTCAAATCAGATTTAGACAAAATAAAGACTCCTTTGCCAGAAAAAAATGTTATATCCAAAGATACAATAACTAGAATAGGTAAGACAGTTTTGAAAGAGAATAAAGTAGAAAGAATCATTCTCTCCAATTTAAAGATTTTCTATCCAGATACATACAATAGTCATCATTGTGGGGTATTGGTGGAGCGATAGACACGAAGATCAAGTAAACACAAAAGAACATCCAGAAACAGACCTACACATATATGGTCAATTGATTTCTGACAAAGGTAAAAAGCCTTTTAATGAATGATAGTCTTTTCAACAAATATTGTTGAAAATACTGTCTTCAAGTTTTACAAATTGTTACTGCAAAAAAAAAAAATACACTTTTACCCCTCTCTTGTACCTTATTTGAAATTAATTTCAAATGAATCACAGACCTGGATGAAAAGCCTAAAACTATAAA
>NW_012102798.1:2104454-2133876 GCF_000951045.1 Mandrillus leucophaeus
TACCATTCCTCTAAAACTATTTCAAAAAATTGAGGAGAAGGGACTCCTCCACAACTCATTCTAGAATGTCAGTATCATCCTGGTACCAAAATCAGGCAGAGACACAACAAAGAAAGAAAACAGCAGGCCAGTATCCTTGATGAACATCGATGCAAAACTCCTCAACAAAATACTTGCAAACCAAATTTAACAGCACATCGAAAAGCTATTCCACCACAACCAAGTAGGCTTCATCCCTGGGATGTGAGGTTGGTTCAACCTACATAACTCAACAAATGTGATTCATCATATAAAGACAATTAAAGACAAAACCCACAGGATTATCTCAATAGATGCAGAAAAGACGTTCGGTAGAATCCAATGATGCTTCATGTTAAAATCTCTCAATAAACTAGGTACCAAAGTAACATACCTCAAAATAAGAAGAGCCATCTGTGGCCAACCCACAACCAACATCATACTGAATGAGAAAAAGCTGGAAGCATTTCCTTTGAAAACTGGCACAAGATGAGGATGCCCTCTCTCACCACTCTGATTCAACATAGAATTGAACATCTTAGCCAGAGCAATCAGGCAAGACAAAAACATAAAGGGCACTCAAATACAAAGAGAAGTCAAACTATCCCTGTTTGTAGATGACATGATTCTATATCTAGAAAAACCCATAATCTCAGCCCCAAATCTCCTACAGATGATAAACAATTTCAGCAAAGTCTCAGGATACAAAATCAATGTACAAAAATTACTAGTATTCTTATACACCAACAGCAGCCAAGCTAAAAGCCAAATCTGGAAGGCAATTCTATTCATAATTGCCACAAAAATAAAATATGTAGAAATATAGCTAACCAGGGAGGTGAAAGATGTCTACAATGAGAACCACAACATTACTCAAAGAAATAAGAAATAACAGAAACAAATGGAAAATATTCCATGCTCATGAATAGGAAGAATCAATATTATTAAAATGGCCATAATGCCCCAAACAATATATAAATTCCATGCTCTTCTATCAAACTATTATGACATTCTTCATAGAACTAGAAAAAACCTATTTTAAAATTCATACCGAACCATAAAAGAGCTCAGATAGCCAAGGCAATCATAAACAAAAAGAGCAAAGCTGGAGGCATCATGTTACCCAACTTCAAGCTGTACTACAGGGATACAGTAACCAAAACAGCATGGTACTGGTATGGAACCAGACACATAGACCAATGGAAGAGAATAGACAGCCCAGGAATAAGGCTGCACAACTACAACCATCTGATATTCAACATAGCTAACAAAAACAAGCAATGGGGAAAAGACTCCTTATTCAATAAACGGTGCTGAGATAACTGGCTAGTCATATGCAAGAGTGAAGGTGGACCCCTTCATTGCATTCAGATTATTTTGTCCCACTGGGTGATCCCTTGATCTGGTGCTCTCTCCCTTTCTCTATGAATGGGTCTTCCTGAGAGCCAGACTGCAGTGATTTTTATTGCCCTTCTGGGTCTGGCCATCCAGCAGAGCTACCAGGCTCCAGGCTGGTGCTGAGAAATATCTGCAAAAAGTCCTTAATTAAAGAGCGTCTGCATAGCAAAAAGAACAGTGAGCAGAGTAAAGAGACAATCCACAGAGTGGAAGAAAATTTCACAATCTATAGGACACGAATAGACAATTTTCAAAAGAAGATATACAAATGGCCAACAAACGTATGGAAAAAAATGCTCAACATCACTAATGATCAGGGAAATGCAAATCAATCTACAATGTGATACCACCTTACTCCTTCAAAAATGGCCATAAAAAAAAAAAATAGACGTTGTCATGAATGTGGTGAAAAGGGAACATTTATAAACTGCTGGTGGGAATATAAACTTGTAAACTAGTACAACCACTTTGGAAACAGTGTGGAGATTCCTTAAAGAACTAAAAGTAGAACTAACATTTGATCCAGAAATCCCACTACTAGGTATCTACCCACAGGAAAAGAAGTCGTTATTTGAAGAAGATCCTTGCACATGCAGGTTTACAGCAGCACAATTTCCAATTGAAAAAATACAAAAGCAGCCTAAAAGCCCATCATTCAACGAGTGGATAAAGAAATTGTGGCATACATATACGATGGAATACTACTCAGCCATAAAAAGGAACTAATTAATGGCATTCGCAGCAACCTGGATGGAACTGGAAAACTATTATTCTAAGTGAAGTAACTCAGGAATGGAAAAGCAAACATCGTATGTTCTCACCCGTAAGTGGAAGATAAGCTATGAGGATGCAAAAACATAAGAATGATACAATGGACTTTGGGGACTCAGGGGAAAGGGTGGGAGGGGGGTGAGGGATAAAAGACTACACATTGGGTTCAGTGGATACTACTCGGGTGATGGGTGCACCAAAATCTCAGAAATCTTCACTAACAAATTTACACATGTAACCAAATACTACCTGTTCCCGAAAAACCTATGGAAAAAACAGTTAAAAAGGAAGAATAAATAAGACCTAGTGTTTGCTAGCACAATAGGGTGACTTTGGTCCAAAATAATTTAACTGTAAATTTTACAATAACTAAAAGAGTATAATTGAATTGTTTGTAACACAAAGGATAAATGCTTGAGGTAATGGATATGCCATTTACCCTCATATGATTATTACGCATTGCATGCATGAATCAAAATATCCCGTGTATACCACACATCTATATACTCAAAAAATTAAATATTAAAACATAAAATAAAACTATTATAAAATTAAAGCCTATTAATTTAAAATTTTAAGTCCATGTGGAATTTGAAAACCTAGACATTAGTTCCCTTAAAACGATTCTAAGTGCTCTTCAAAATATCTTTGTGTACCTGCAGGGAACTAAACCCCACATGTCACTTAACATCCCTTCCCAGTAAATCCAGATATCTTCTGCAAGGAAGCACAGAAGAACAGCAGAAATATAAGCATCTGAGCATCTTTATCCAAAAATCCGAGCTTTGTTTAAAAGGAATGTTTAAATTTCATAATCTGGATCAATTTTTTTTTTTTTTTTTTTTGCCATTCCCCAACCCCTGACTAACATGTGGTTGTTTGTGTAAAATGTCAAATCAGATTTAGACAAAATAAAGACTCCTTTGCCAGAAAAAAATGTTATATCCAAAGATACAATAACTAGAATAGGTAAGACAGTTTTGAAAGAGAATAAAGTAGAAAGAATCATTCTCTCCAATTTAAAGATTTTCTATCCAGATACATACAATAGTCATCATTGTGGGGTATTGGTGGAGCGATAGACACGAAGATCAAGTAAACACAAAAGAACATCCAGAAACAGACCTACACATATATGGTCAATTGATTTCTGACAAAGGTAAAAAGCCTTTTAATGAATGATAGTCTTTTCAACAAATATTGTTGAAAATACTGTCTTCAAGTTTTACAAATTGTTACTGCAAAAAAAAAAAAAATACACTTTTACCCCTCTCTTGTACCTTATTTGAAATTAATTTCAAATGAATCACAGACCTGGATGAAAAGCCTAAAACTATAAAACTTCTAGAATAAAACATAGCATACAATCTGGGGATCATAGGTTAGACAAAGTTTCTTAGATACAACATCAAGTGCATAATCTTAAAAAAGAAAAAAATTATAGACCAGATTTTATCAAAATTTAAAATATTTGTTCTGTGAAAGCCTTAAGACAGTGAAAAGAGAAGTCACAGACTGGATGAAAATATTTCCAAAACAGATATCTGATGAAAGACTTGTTTCCAGAATAAAAACCTTTCCAAAATCAATAATAAGATACAAAATCAATGTGCAAAAATCACAAGCATTCCTATACACCAACAGTAGACAAGCAGAGAGCCAAATCATGAGTGAACTCCCATTCACAATTGCTATAAAGATAATAAAATGCCTAGGAATACAACTTACAAGAGACCTGAAGGATTTCTTCAAGGAGAACTACAAACCACTGCTCAAGGAAATAAGAGAGGACACAAACAAATGGAGAAACATTACATGCTCATGGACAGGAAGAATCAATATCACGAAAATGGCCATACTGTCCAAAGTAATTTATAGATTCAATGCTAGTCCCATCAAGCTACCAGTGACTTTTTTCGCAGAATTAGAAAAAACTTTAAATTTAATATGGAACCAAAAAAGAGCCTGTACTGCCAAGACAATCCTAAGCAAAAAGAACACAGCTGAAGGCATCATGCTACCTGACTTCAAATTATACTACAAGGCTACAGTAACTAAAACAGCATTGTACTGGTACCAAAACAGATATGTAGACCAACGGAATGGAACAGAGGCCTTGGAAATAACACCAGATATCTAAAACCATCTGATCTTTGACAAAACCTGACAAAAACAAGTAATGGGGAAAGGATTCCCTATTTAATAAATGGTGCTGGGAAAACTGGCTAACCATATGCAGAAAACAGAAACTGGCCCCCTTCCTTACACCTTATACAAAAATTAACTCAAGCTGGATTAAACATTTAAATGTAAAACCCAAAACCATAACAACCATAGAAGAAAACGTAGGCAATACCATTTAGGACATAGGCATGGGCAAAAACTTCATGACTAAAACACCAAAAGCAATTGCCACAAAAGCCAAAATTGACAAATTGGATCTAATCAAACTAAAGTGCTTCTGCACAGCAAAAGAAACTATCATCAGAGTGAACAGGCAACATACAGAATGAGAGAAAATTTTTGTAAGCTACTCATCTGACAAAGGTCTAAAATCCACAATCTACAAGGAACTTAAACAAATTTACAAGAAAAAGTACATGAAAGGCAAATAAGCTCATAAAAAGAGAATCACATCATTTTTATTAGGGAAATAAAAATTAAAATATAATAGGATACTACTATACCTATTAGAATGTGTAAAATAAAAATACTAACAATACCAAGCACTGAAAAACATGCAGAACAACAAGGGCTCTCATACACTGATAGTGGGAATGTAAAATGTTTCAGCCACTTTGGAAAATTTGGGGTATTTCTTACAAAATTAATCATGACCTTATAATATAATCCAGAAACCCCACTTCTAGGTACTCATTCAAGTGAAATTAAAACTTATGCTTACACAAAAATCCCTTACAGAAATAATTTGTATGTTTTAAAATAACTTCAACTTTTATTTTAGATTCAGGGGGTACATTTGCAGGTTTGTTACATGGGTATATTGTGTGATGCTGAGGTTTGGGATACAAACAGTCTCATCACCCAGGTAGTGAGCATAATACCCAACAGTTAGGTTTTTAACCCTTGCCCCACTCTAGTATCCCTCTATGTCTATTGTTGCCATCTCTATGTCCATGTGTACCCAATGTTTAACTCCCACTTATAAGTGAGAACATGTGGTATTTGGTTTTCTTTTCCTGTGTTAATTCACTTAGGATAATGGCCTCCAGCTGCATCCATGTTGCTGCAAAGGACATGATTTCACTCTTTTTTTATGGCTGTGTAGTATTCCATGGTATATATGTATATTTCCTTTATCCAATCCACCATTGGTGGGCACCCAGGTACATTCCATGTCTTCCCCTTCAGAAATATTTTGAGTGATTTTATTGATAATCCATAATCACAAAACTGGAAACAATCCAAACTTCCTTCAGTGGCTGTATAGGTAAACAAACTGTAGTTCCTCCTTACAATGAAAAACTACTCTGATAAAAAGTTTAAAAAAATTGATCCCAGGCTAGGCACAGTGGCTCAGGCCTGTAATCCCAGCACTTCGGGAGGCCGAGGCGGGCGGATCACGAGGTTAGGAGATGGAGACCATTCTGGCTAACACGGTGAAACCCCATCTCTACTAAAAATACAAAAACAAAATTAGCGGGGCGTGGTGGCAGGCACCTGTAGTCCCAGCTACTCAGGAAGCTGAGGCAGGAGAATGGCGTGAACCCAGGAGGCGAAGTTTGCAGTGAGCTGAGTTCGTGCCACTGCACTCCAACCTGGGCGACAGAGCGAGACTCTGTCTAAAAAAAAAAAAAAAAAAAAAAAAAAAGATCCTCATGGTTGAATGAATCTCAAATCCATTATTCTTAGTGAAAGAAGTGAGAGTCAGAAGGCTACTTACTGTATGATTCAATTCATATGACATTTTCGAAAGGCCAAGCCTGTAAGGGTCAAGAACAGATCAGTGATTTCCAGAGGTTGAGATATGTGAGTTTAGTACAATAAGGAGTATGAGGAAATTTTTCCAGGTGATTGAATTGTTCTTTATCCTGATTGATGATGATGGTTGGTGGACTGCATGGTTTACACAAAAATCACAGAACTGTACTCCATAAGAGTGAAATTTACTGTATGTAAATTAATAATTACTATTAAAATATTCCAACTAAAATCAGCTAATGTATAGCACATTAAAAGCATAAAAAATTTTATGATCATGTCAATAGATGCATAAAAAGTGTTTGATAAATATGAACAACTACTGAGAAGCAAAAAATGAATTGTTAGAAAATTATAAATAAAAAGTGTCTTTGATCAACACACATTTAAAACATGTGCAGCAGACATCATATTCAGTGGTGAAATGTTATAACTTTCCTTCTGAGATGAGAAATAAGACAAAGAGGTTTGCTATTACCAGCTCTATTCAACATTGTACTTGATGCCTTAGCCAGTACAATTAGGCAAGCAAAAGATAGAAAAGGCAGAAGAATTGAAAAAGAAGACATAAAACTATCATTATTCATGAACAATATGATATGTAAGTAGAAAATAGAGGAAAAATCTTCTCTAGATTTAATTACTGGAATTAATAAGTGGGTGACTTGGAGTTTATGGTAAGCAAAGCTACTTCAATCCTTTGTTTTCCAGACCTATGTAATGTACTTATTAGGGATTCAACACAATATAGTGGTCATTGATTTAGGGTGTATACTACATTCTGAAGGATGGCACTTCATTCTCATAGGATATTATCTTCAATCTGGTTATCACTTTCAAAAAGCTGCACTATTGCTCTATCAGGCTAGCAACTTCTGGGTTTTGTAGATATGATAAGACAAGTGCATCTTATGGTGAGATACCCACTGCTGCACTTCCTTTGCTGTAAAATAAGTTTCATAGTCTATGCAATACATGTGGGTTCACATGTCAGTGGATCAAACATTCTGCGAGCACTCAAACAGTGGTATTTGAGGCTCTGTAGACAAAAAAGGCACACAATACCCAGTATATGAGTCAGTTTCAGTCAACATGAATTGTCCTTCCAACGCAGAAGGTATTTGATGTAATCAATTTGCCACCTAAACACTGGCTGGTTTCCTTGAGGGATGGTACCTTGTTGGAGACTCAGCATTGGTCTCTATTGCTGGCAGGTTGGATTTTTGGTAGGGGCAGTAGCTAAATCAGTTTGGTAGTGGCACTCCACTGTATTTGGACCATGCATAGCCTTCATTCCTGCCACCTTGATTGCTCCATTTATGTTCCCATTGTGTCTGCACACTGAGGTTGTCAATGACAAAGGCTAGGCAATGTCATCTTTCCAAATCATTCTGTCTACTTGCTTGTTAGTGCTTTTAAATGTCAGATTATTTTTGGTGAGCTTTAATACGTGATTCAAAAGTCTTCACATCCAATGCCCACTCCTGTAGGTCTATCCACTTCTCCTGGGTATATCACATGCCTCTTTCTTGGACTTTCTTGTCCTTGATCTTTCTGTTACACACTCTCAACTCAGACCACTTCTTTTTCCACACAAAATGAATAACTAAGTGTACTACCTGAAGATATGTTCCTTGGAAGAATTTCCCCTGAAATCTGTCTTCTAGACAGAGTGAATGACTCAGTGTGTTCAGGCTCAGTGCCACTCTGAGCAGGGCTGTTGTGCACCAGAAGTACACTTTTGGCTTACATCCCCATACTGAATTAACCCATCTATGAACCAAGCTTGGTATTTTCACTCACCCCTCAGTCAACCCTAAGGGATACCCTGTAACTACCACCACCATAAATAATGTGGCCTCAATGTGGGCTGAGGGAGAAGTGTAAATGCAACAGTGATGGATGACATGGAAACCTGGTCCATCTACTCGTGCAGCTTACTTGTACCCTCTGGCCCTGATCATGGCCAATTCCAGATGTACCACATCTGCCTTTAGGTCCATCAAACCTTACAATCCAGTCTAGGATCTCTTAGAATCTGACTCACATTGTGTAGTTCTGGCTATATGACAAGATCACTTGATGTTCCATGATGAAATACTCCATTTCTACTATGGCTCAAAAGCATTTCAAATGGTATATAATTTTCCACTTCAGGTGGCATGACCTTGCACTGACACATAGGGTCTAAATTGTGATTCTGCTATTGGGAATGTGTGATAAATTCAACATGGCGTCTTTTCCCATCTCTGGTATCTTGAATACCATAGTGTGTGTTGTGTCATGTATCTGAAACAACAAGGCTACTTACATGGTAGCCTGGTCATGCTCGAGAGCCTTTTTATGCTCTCAACCCTGTACAAAGTTGGCAGCCTTTCACATCATCATGTAGTGTATTGAGTTGTACAGATGGTCTCCAATTTATGATGCCCTGACTTAATGATTCTTTGACGTTACTATGGTGGAAAGTCATACGTATTCAGTAGAAATTGTACTTAGATTTTTGGTCTTTTCCTGTGCTAGTGATATGTGGCACAATACTCTCTCAATACTAGGCAGCAGCAGTGAGCCCCAGTTCCCAGTCAGCCACACAATAACAAGGACATACAACTGATAGTCTAAAGTATACTGTGTTGCAAGATGATGTTGCCCAATTGGAGGCTAAGTGTCCTGAGCATGTTTAAGACAAGCTAGGCTAAGCTATGATGTTTGGTAATTTTGGTGTATTAAATGCATTTTTGACTTACAATATTTTCAACTTATGATGGGTTTATTGAGACATAACGACATCATAAGTTGAGGGGCATCTGTATCGTAAAATATGGAATATGCTGCCTCTAGAACCCCTATTGGGCATTGTTCTCTCTTCTTAGTGGTGAGAAGTATGATGAAATAAATTGCCTTTTACTTTGAAGGAGTTGTTTTAGCATACTGCAGATCACTGGACCCTAAAAAAATTAATAATGTCATGAGCTTAATGTTTATAGAGTTTATCTCCCACTTCCTGGTACTAACATTTCTTTCTAATGCCTTTAAAATACTTTCCACTTATTTACCATTTTGCCTGATTAACATAACGTCATTGATATAGTGCACCAATATAATGCTCTGCAAAATATTCAGAAAATTTAGAATTCTTAGAACTACATTAAACAGAATAGATTACCTAACAATGCTTGTGTCAAGAAAATAAATGTAGATGCTCTGTGTTCAACCGAATGCAAACTGCTTCTAATCCTCCTTGATAGGAATGAAAATGAATATATTCACAAGTTCAGTGGCCATATACTGAGTAGCTGAGGCCTCTTTAGTTAGCTCTAGCAAAGGTACAAATGATGGTGCAAAGCTAGTATTGAGGCTTATTATTTGCTTGAGTCCACTGTAAACCTGCAGTAAATATCCAATTATTCTAGACCAGACTGATGAATTAAATGAGGACATGATAGTGACTAGTACCCTTACACCCTTAAGGTCTTAAAGGAATGCACTAATCAGTGCCATTCCATTTGAGCTGTAATATTATTTCTTTTATTTACTGTTTTGACTGGGTTTTAGTGGAGGAGAGTTTCAGAGACTTCCACTGGATCTTGAGAAATAACTATTGGCTTGGTCTGTGGATCCATTGTAAGTTGAACTTGGCCTAGATCTCCATTTATTACTTGGTTCCCATGCATCCCCACTTAAACTGGGAGTGAGTCAATGATAATGGTTTTAGTCTTTGGGTATTAATGTCAACTCAGATTCAATAGACTTTGACGTATTTGGAGATTCCCTTTTACCCAGTGTGCAGTCATCTTAGTAAATGACTATTTATACAATGATACATTTAGAGCAGAGTTTCTCAACCTTAGCACTACTGGATTTGGAGTTGGATAATCTTTGTTTTCAGGGACTGTCCTATGCATTGTAAAATGTTTAGTAGCATCTCTGGCCTCTATTCATCAGATTCCAGTAGCATCTCCCCAATCATGATGATCAAAAATGATCTAAAAACTTACTCATATCCAGTCCTGAAACTGGGCCAGGTATTATGACTTCTTACTGCTCTGATAGCCCTCAGTCCTCTGATTATCCATCTGCGATTTCTCTTGATTATATAGATCAGGGCTCAGAAAACTTTTTATTTAAAATTCCCTATAGTGAATAGCTTAGATTCACAGGCTATTTTGTCTCTGTCACAACTACTCAGTTCTGCCATTTTAGTGTGAAAGCAGTCATAACCAGTGTGAAAACAAATAGGCATGGTTATGGATGTCAGCAAGATGGCAAAATAGAAGCATTCTACCGTCATCACTCCCCAGAGAAGCATCAATTTTGACAAGTACCCACAGATTAGAGCATCTTTGTTGAAGTCTGACAGTCCAATAGAGAAGTTTCAGCACACTGTTGGAGCAAAAAAAATCATGAATAGATGCCTCGAAGAGGGAAAGAACAGTGCTAATTTACCCATATCATCCCTCCTCCAAGGTAACAAAGTTTAGTGCTAAGACACCCTCAACCTGTGATTTCCCCCATGGAAAAAAGTGAGAATGTAGTGAATGAGCACCTGGTTCCCCCCCATTATACAAGATGCTATCAAAGAGGCCCAGTTCTTTCTGAACTCATCCAGAGTACTGAAGTGATCTGCACAGCTGAGTGGTTAGGAGAGACCGTGAGCAGGAAAGAGAGGCTGCAGAACCTTAATAACCACTCTACAAACTCAAGCAGAAAGCTTGCCTGAGAACCACTTGGGACAACTTGCCTGTAGACTTCTGCCCCCGCCTCAACTGGGTCATGATCACCCCAAATGCTCTGCATGTCTTTCCATCCCTCTTCCTCCTAGCCAGCTCTCCTAGCATAACCATGTGGATGACAAGTGCCAGGGTCTCATGCAGACAGTCAGATTGACTCTGTGGGACTGGGGAAGGCATACGTAAGCATTTTAGGGCAACACCCTTGAGAAGACAAATGTGAGACCCTCACACCTGGCCTGGCTTTGCAGGACCAAGAAAAGACATTCAATATTAAAAATTCCCTCCTAAGTATTAGTATAAGTACTCATTATCTGAAATTTAAACTTTAACTGGGTGTCCTGTATTTTATCTGACAACACTATCCCTTGTTGCAAGGTAACAAGGCTTCATAACTTTTTTCTGGCAACAACCAGTCATTGGGAGGGAAGGAGACCTGTGGCTAGGCAATTCTCTTCAGCTGAGGTCAATGTCTGCAAAACCTCCAGCCAATAGCCTTTAATCACCAAACTCCCAGCACCTAGGCGAATGAGTTCTTCAGTTCTGAAGGAAGAGAGAGATGGGCAGCGCACCAGTGTTTCCACTTCGCCATAGTAGTAAATCTAGCAAAAGATGTGCAACGTGTCTACACAGAAAATTGTAGAAAAATTTGCAGACAAAACTCATAAAACTTAAATAAACAGAGGGACATTGCATGTTCATGGATTGGAAGGCTTGATACTATGAAAATGTCAATCATTCCTAAATGGATCTATAAATCAATGAAAATTTCAGCAGGTACTTTTTTGTGGAAAAATGATTCTAAATGTATTTAGAAATTCTAAATGTATTTAGAAATTCAAAGGACCATAAATAGCCAGGAAAATATTAAAGAGGAATAAATTTGGATGAACTAAACTAACCTGATTTTAAATTTTACTATGAAGTTACAACAATCAAGGTTGTGTGGTATTGCCATAAAGACAGACAAGTAGATCAATCAAGCAGATAGAGAGTATCCACACTATTGGAGCACTGATTTATGACAAAGGTGGCATTCAGTCAAGGGTAGTTATTTTCAATAAATAGTGTGAGATAATTTGGTTATCTATATTGAATATAAAATTTGACCTCTATCATAATATAGACACAAAAATCACTTCTAGATATATTTTGATCTAAATGTGAAAGGTGACATAATAAAGCTTTTAAAAGATAATATGAGAATATCTTCATGAAATTTAGGGTAGACAAATATTTTTCATGCTCAAAAAACTCAAAAACATTAGCAATAAAGGAAATGATTGATAAATTTCCTAATTTATATTAGGAAGAGTATGCATCAACAGTCAACATTAAACTACTCATCAATAAAAAGAAACAAACCACTGATAAAACATGGATGAATCTAAAAGACTTTGCGTTGAGCAAAGAACAAAGAAAAGAGAAAGGAAACACAACATACCATATAATTCCTTTGATGTGAATCTCTAGAAAAGACAGATCTAATGTATAGCAACAGAAAGTAGACCACTGTTTGCCTGAAGCTAGGAGTAGGGGATTGAGATTGACTGAGGAGACAGAAGATGAATTTTTGAAGTGTTAAAAATGTTCTATACCTTGATTTTGGGGGTATATATATATTCCAAAACTCATTGAGCAGTATAGTTAAAAATGGGTATATTTAATTTATGGATTCCATTGTACTTGTTGTATATAAGTTAAACTTCAATAAAATGGACTTTTTAAAAAGGTACTATTAAGAGGGCAAAGAAACAAGCCACAAAGTGAGGGACAGTATTTGTAACACTTAAAACTTTCATAGCTCATTTCTAGGTTATATAAAGAATTCCTCAGCAATGGCGGGCGCCCCTCCCCCAGCCTCGCTGCTGCCTTGCCGCGATATCGCAGACACACATCTACAGCCGTCTGATCTTTGACAAACCTGAGAGAAACAAGAAATGGGGAAAGGATTCCCTATTTAATAAATGGTGCTGGGAAAATTGGCTAGCCATAAGTAGAAAGCTGAAACTGGATCCTTTCCTTACTCCTTATACGAAAATTAATTCAAGATGGATTAGAGACTTAAATATTAGACCTAATACCATAAAAACCCTAGAGGAAAACCTAGGTAGTACCATTCAGGACATAGGCATGGGCAAAGACTTCATGTCTAAAACACCAAAAGCAACAGCAGCAAAAGCCAAAATTGACAAATGGGATCTCATTAAACTAAAGAGCTTCTGCACAGCAAAAGAAACTACCATCAGAGTGAACAGGCAACCTACAGAATGGGAGAACATTTTTGCAATCTACTCATCTGACAAAGGGCTAATATCCAGAACCTACAAAGAACTCAAACAAATTTACAAGAAAAAAAACAAACAGCCCCATCAAAAAGTGGGCAAAGGATATGAACAGACATTTCTCAAAAGAAGACATTCATACAGCCAACAGACACATGAAAAAATGCTCATCATCACTGGCCATCAGAGAAATGCAAATCAAAACCACAATGAGATACCATCTCACACCAGTTAGAATGGCGATCATTAAAAAGTCAGGAAACAACAGGTGCTGGAGAGGATGTGGAGAAATAGGAACACTTTTACACTGTTGGTGGGATTGTAAACTAGTTCAACCATTATGGAAAACAGTATGGCGATTCCTCAAGGATATAGAACTAGAAGTACCATATGACCCAGCCATCCCATTACTGGGGATATACCCAAAGGATTATAAATCATGCTGCGATAAAGACACATGCACACGTATGTTTATTGCGGCACTATTCACAATAGCAAAGACTTGGAATCAACCCAAATGTCCATCAGTGACAGACTGGATTAAGAAAATGTGGCACATATACACCATGGAATACTATGCAGCCATAAAAAAGGATGAGTTTGTGTCCTTTGTAGGGACATGGCTGCAGCTGGAAACCATCATTCTTAGCAAACTATCACAAGAACAGAAAACCAAACACCACATGTTCTCACTCATAGGTGGGAACTGAACAATGAGATCACCTGGACTCGGGAAGGGGAACATCACACACCGGGGCCTATCATGGGGAGTGGGGAGGGGGGAGGGATTGCATTGGGAGTTATACCTGATGTAAATGATGAGTTGATGGGTGCTGACGGGTTGATGGGTGCAGCACACCAACATGGCACAAGTATACATATGTAACAAACCTGCACGTTATGCACATGTACCCTAGAACTTAAAGTATAATAATAAAAAATAAATTTTAAAAAAAATCACAAAAAAAAGAATTCCTACAAATCAATATGAAAAAGATGAACTACTCAAAAGAAAACTGACAAGCAACTAGAGAAAAACATCACAAAAAAATTAAAAGTTGCAAGTAACAATGTTCTGCACAGAAAAATTCAAGTTAAATCACAATAAGTTACCACTATATGCCTATGAGGATGGCCAAAACAACAACAACAGCAAATGATGATACCAAGTGTTCACGGTGCTCTCATATACTACTGGTGGGAGTGTAAATTGGTAAAACACTTTAGGAGACTGGCAATGTGCACTAAAGTTGAATGTACACATACATACATGGCTCACCTATTCTACTTCTAGATATATACCCAACAGTAATGTGTACATGAGTTACACTAAAAATATGTACAAGAATGTCCATAGTTGAGAGTTCCATTCATGCTTAGGATATAGAAAAACACAAGAGTAAATTGTTTCCACCCTTACAATGAGAAGATGGGGAATCTACAAAATAACTTTTCTTGAGCCTGTCAGAGAGTTAAGGTTGCAAGAAAACCAAATAATTTCTCAAAAGAGTGACAAGTATCTCCAAGGAAAGACACAACATAGAACTTTTTCATCTTTGGCAAAGCACAAGAGAAAAGGTACCACCACACATACAGGCAAGATGAAATAAGCTAAAATTGTATCCAATTCTTAAAGGCAACTATGAGTGAAAGAGTCAATTTGGGACAACTAAAAGTTTTAGATACAAGAAGAACTCAGCCTTACTCACAAACTCTCTTCTAGGGAAGTCTCCAGGTGCTTGTGAAGAAGACTGGGGGCAAAGTATGAGAGCAGGAAAGGAGAGAAACTTCTTTCCTTAGTGGTGTAGTATGTGATTGGCTGCTGCTGGCAGATAGGCATGAAGCTCAGTTGCTTCCCAGGATCCTTCTTTTCTACAATGTGAAGGTTGAGCTATTGGTAGAGGGGCAACACATCCTTCCTCCCCAAAAGCCCAGGCAAAATCTCACTGCTTCTGGGACAGGAATAGAAGAAAAATCCTCAAGGGCAGGTATAGAATATGCTCTTACCCTCAGGACACATGCATAGTAACATTGTTTGTAATAGCCCAAAACTGGAAATAACTGTCATGTCCATCAACAGTAGAAATGATTAATTAACTGTGCTATAGCCGTCCAACAGGATATTATACAGCAAAGAAAATAAATAGATACTGCTACACTAAATAATGTACATGAACCAAGCAAATATTTTGAGCAAAAGAAACCAAGTACACTAGAACATATGCTGTAGAATTCAATTAAAAAAATTAAAAAGCAAACCAGACAAATCTATGCTGTTAGAAGTCAGGAGAGTAGTTACCAGTGAGAAGGAAGAATGAGATAGTGATTGGAAAGATCAAGGGGCCTTCTGCAGTGCTGTAAATTTTTTTAAATTTTTGGTTAGTTACATGTGTCTGTTCACTTTGTGATGATTTGTTAAGATGTACATTTATCATTGTATACTTTTATGTTGCATATTATACCTCAAATAATAGCCGTTTATTTTAAAAATTTAAAAACATATTAGTTATGTATGTAACTCACTTAGAGGCATCTTGTCTATGGAGCTAAAATTAGACAAAATTGAAGAAGCTTAAAAACATAAAATAAAAAGTATGCATGTTATTGTTTTTCCCATAACTTGTGAATTAGGATCTAAATATTTCATGCCAAATTTTAATTTCTGATATAGATGGTTTCAAAGTGCCATTAAATGGTGTGACAGATGAATAGAGAGATGGACATGAGAATGATTATACATAGATAAGTCAATAATTTTATTTTATGGTTGAAAACAATTTGACAAAAATAGAACATATCTGAGAAGGAGAAATTAACCCTAATCAAATGAAGTTGGTATTCTAAAGTTCAAGTCATTACACATTAGATGGCACATTTGGGGAACATCTTGTCCTACTTCTATATATAAGTAGATGTTCTGCTTTTAAGACTTCAGTTTAATGTACTTTGTGGAAATTAACTTTGAGAAGAGAAGGTATTGGGTCACCAGTAAAGGCAGAACTTAGAAAAGATGTTTCTTACCAAGGTTGATTTGTTTTCTTAACAGGTCTTCCATCAGAATACTGCTTTCTGTAACAGTAATGAGAGGATAGACTGCATCATAGTAAGATTTAGAATGGATGATGGGTGTGTCTTTCTTTTGTAGAGAAAGCAATTGAAGAGTGACACTGACAGGAGATATGCAAGAGAAGAACTGGTATGACACTCCAACTACAGATGTATTTTAAGAAATAATACCACTGAAAATTAAGAATCTGGTAAGTGATTTTCTTGAAACTGTGTCTAAATATCCCTTGAAATATCTTCATGTACCCTCAAAGGTACTTACATTCCAGGCTGAAAACTATCTTAGAAAGCAAGTGTACCTCTGCACCCCTGTCTTGTGAATTGCCATTGTCACCAGAACCATGGAGCTTAGAAATCATGATTGATTCACTTGGGCCCTGCAGAGCCAGGACCAATATAAAATATACCTGAATAGTTTCAAGGGAATTAGGACCAATTCTGGGTGCAGTCCTATCTGGGAGGCAGAGCAGGGAACATGATGACCTCAGAGCAATGCTTCAGCTCTGATATTTGTTGCTTCTCTTTTTCCCACTCTTCAATTAGAAATCAATGCTATAAACTCTGCCTATACCCCAAGAGGAGTGAAAGTGTACAAGGGTGGCCTCAAAGGAAGAAAGGAATGCTTCTTAGTGATGATAAGTACTGTGCAACAACTTGGGATGTGGATCTTCTACTTAAAATAACACCTACAATATGAACCTTTCAGCATGCAAACAACAAGATGAAGATGCATGGAGCAAGGCGAATGCTTGCTCTTCTCAAAATTCAGGGACAATGGTGCCTTTCCCTTCCTTGCAAAAAGCAAACTGACAGGTGGCAGCTTGCATTTCACACTGATTTTCAAAATATTTGCATATGAATTATGCAGATAAAAAAGTCTTCTCACACTTGTAAGAATGGATTCTTATTTGGCTGGGATTAATAATCATTATATTAGCCTGGAAGAAATGATAAATATGTATAACCAAGTAACCTCTTGAGGTTTAAAATCACATGAAGGATTTAGCTGTTGTTGCTGTGAGAGTAATGCAAAATGGGACATAGTCCAGAGAACAAAGACTCTATACTCCCAGTCCTCTTTCAGGAGGCTTCTGGGGGCAGGGGCTGCTGCTACGATCACTCTACAAAAAAGAGGCAGAGAGGGTTAGTCTCTGGTCAAATGATAGGCTTTTGTCTATTAATGTTGTGGCCCCCCAGGGTCCAGTTCTTGGTTCTTTTCTCTATCTTTACACTCATCCTTGATAATCTTACTTAGTTTCATGGCTTTCACATCTTCGCCCCATACCACTCTCCAAACTTGATTCATATAACGAACTGCCTTAATGATATCTTCAGTTGAATGTCTAATACACATTTAAAAATACACATTTAAAACCAAGTTCAAAACTAAACTCCCAACCCATACACAACGTTCCTCTTGTCAACTGTTGGCAACTCCATACTTCCTATTTCTCAAGTCAAAAACCTTAGAGGTCTCTCATCTCAGAGTCACTCTTGCAGCCACATTCAATCCATCAGGAAATCCTGCTGGCTCTGCCTTCAAAAAATACCCAGAATCTATCCATTTCTTAACACATTCATTTCTACCATGCTGGTTTTGACCACCATTGTAGTTGCCTCCATTACGGCAATAGACTCCTAGCTGGTCTTCTAGCTTCTGGCCAAAGGAATAACATTAAAGCATAAGTCAGATTTGCTCTGCTCAAAACCCCTAAGCACCTCAAATAGTGCTTCCACATAGTGGGCACTCTAAATATCTGCTAATAAAAAGTAGATTTGTCTTCTTTTTCTCTTCCAAAAAACTCAGGGGTTCCTTTTCCCCCCTTCTTCTGCCCCCCTCCCCCAGTATAGGGATCTCATTCATTCATTTATTCATTCATTCAACAAACACTTATTTATTGAATTCCTACTATGTGCTGTGAAGGCCTAAGGTAAGGACTCCACTGCCCAGACATTATGAAAGATTCTGAATGGGAACTCCACAGTCTTCCACAGATGGTCTGAGGTTTAATTCCATTACCATTTGGAAGTCCCTGGATAGTCCAAGTCTGAGGGGGAGAGACATACCCTCAGGAAAGGTGTCTCTTAGTACAGAATGAGAAAGTAGCACCTATCACAATTTAAGCTATACCCTAATGCCAAAAGATTGTAAAATGTCTTTACCTGGTGAATACTCTGTAGTGCTCTGCCTGTGGTTCCATACATGGGGCCTAAAGCTACATAAGTAGGGCTTCTGGTGCCCAGGATAATTTCAGGAGACAGCTCAGGCAGGGGCTGCCACTAGCCCTCATCATTTCTCACATGTTCTTGCTGTCACAAAGTATATGTAGGTACATTGCATGCTGGCCAAAAAGAATATGGGCAAGAGGCACTCTAGGTCTCTGGAAGATCAGAATAAGTTTGCAGAGGCACTCTAAGTGCCATGTGCACACATACTCCAAGTACTTGTAGTGTACAATTCATCCCCATACTCTTGAAAACTGACTTAGGTTATTGGGACCACATATATCAACATCTGGTTATTGTTAATTGGTGAATTATAATAATACCTCATTTATCAATTTGGTCCACAAAAGAGAATCTTCCAGGCCACTAAGGCTTATCCCCTAAAGTGTCAAAATGTAAATAACCACTCTAGCTTGTCAATTCATAAGCTTTGAAGAGGTCTCTGAGTTTATTTACTCTAAGTTCTTTATGTTGTCTAGCCCAACATTTTATAGCGTTGGTACTATTGACATTTGGTGCCAAATAATTCATTGTTGAAGGAAAAGGGTTATCCTATGCATTGTCGGATGTTTAGTAGCATCCCTAGCCTGTGTCCACTAGATGTCAGTAACCCCCTCCCAGAAGTGACGACCAAAATGTCTCCAGACATTGCCCAAGTATCCTGGGTAGGGGTGGGGACTGAAATCCCTGATATTGAGAACCAATTATCTAGTTCAAATTTATTTTACAATTGAGGAAAATGAATTTGATTTCAAGGCTAGTTTGTGCTTAAATAGTGACTACCAAAGGAAATGGCACTACCGTCATCTATTAATACTTTATGTCCGTGCCAGAAAATTTGGCATTATCTCTGATTCTTCTTTCTCCCTCACCAGACGTTCACAATGTTCTGTCAACGGCATGTTCAAAACATTTTTCAAATCCACCTTCTCTTCATCAACACACCCACTGTCTTAGACCAGGCTATCATTTTCTTTCACTGGATCACTAAAACAGCCACCCAACCATACTACCTGTCTCTAGTCTTGCCCCTTCTAATCGATTCTCTACACTGTAGTCAGAGTAAATATTTTAGAATATAAATTTAATTCATGTTATTCAGTAAGTTTATACCTTTCAATGGCATCCCACTGTCTTCATGAAAAATGTCCAACATCTTAACCAATTAACTGGTATTTGTTTATATTTTCCTTACCACCAAACTACTAGCATTTTCACAAACATGCCAAATTGTTTTTCATTTTCAGACTAGAATATATGATATGCTCTATGCATAGAATGTCTCAATCCAACTTAATTTTGTCTGGATAACTTATTAACTTAGACATCATATCCTGCAGGAAGTCTTCCCTGAATGTCCAGGTTAAGTGTCCCTTCCTGTGTAGTGTCTCAGCACCCTGTTAATCCCTTGATCACTCTGTGTTTTAATTGCTCATTCCCTTGTCAGTTTCTTCCACTAGAATGTGATCTCCACCATGACAGGGACTATGTCTTTTATACCATTGGATCCCCAGTGCCTGGCATATAGCAGAGTGCTTAATTCATATTTGATGAATAAAATAATCAGTGGAAGAAACTTGGGATATTTTGAGTTTCAGCATATTGTTTACTTTCACATGCTGCCTCCTTATAAAATTAAAAGTATAAAAACAAAAAACTTGTGATAGAGATTTAGGCTTCCTAAAACAGAAGTTATCTAATATAATTTAGAAGTTTTTTTCCTGATGACTTAATACCATCATTAAGCACAGTGTGGTGCTTTCATGCAATAATGCCTTTAAGAACGAATAGTACGGGTATTATTATTTTCTCTAGCACTCACAAGTCTTGAACAGTTGAAGTTTTCTTTTCTTGGGTCTTTTTAGTTATCAGTTTCAACTCATGTGTCATTTCTTGCAGCTATCATCATGATTGACACTAATAACCTAGCAATAGGAGTGGGGAAGTTTGATGCTCTGTTCTCTTTCTATTTTTCTGTTTCTAAACTTCTATTTACAGGGGAAGGAAGTGGCCAATTATGTTAGAACTGTTTAGGGAATTAAACTATATTGGAATAGGGTGAAGATGGAGAGGTGCATTTTTTGCTCTGTGTAAAGGACATGAGCTTTAGGGCATGTAGCAGCTATTTTGACCATTAGTAGCTCTTTGTACAGCTTCCTTGCTTTTCAACTGCGCTCCAGGTGGGAGAAGCTTCCTCAAAGGTGACTATCATTTTCATTATCCCTGTAGCAGAGAGCCCATGCCTTGTTTGCTGAGATCAGAATGTACCTCCCAGGATTCTATTACAGGGCTGGTCAAAGCTGCCTTAGACAGGGCCTCCAGTCTTGACTTGACATTTGCCACTTCTGAGCACAACCAAGGAAGAAAGACTGTGGTCATATTTATCAAGTACACACAGAGAAAACAGTTACTTATTTATTGTCTGTGCATGCTGCAAACACAAACATATTTGATGTTTGCACAAATTTGTGGAATGTGGATACAAAAAAATAGGGGGGCTACCTACAAAAGAAGAATTTGGCAGACAAGGACACGTGAGGAATGTGTGTCAGAAAGCCTGGAAAGGCAGCCTAGCATATTCATAAAATAAGCCATTCAATAAACAAATACTTAACCCCAAAAAGCAGAACAGTTGTCCAGGTGGAGAAACTGAATTACATGAGCACACATTCTGCCATAAACTGCATCACGTTTCATCTCTCCCTGCGGGCAGCTTCTAGGCAGGGAGGGGACTGGGGCACATACAGAGCTTGTGAGGAACCACCTGCCAATGCATGTATTTGAGTGTATGATCTGTGTAGCATATGTCAGGCTTGTACATAATGATGGTGATGATGGTGATGATACTAATTATTACTTTATCTTTCCTGAACATTTTTACTCTTCAGAGTACTTTCACATCTATTATTTCCTTTTAGTCAAGTGTAAACAAAGGCATAGCAAAAATAAGTGACTTACTTAAGGTCCCACAGTCAGAGCAGGGCAAAGCTGAACTAAAGCTCAGATCTGCTAATGTGCATTTGCCTTCCATCCAATCACACTGCCTCAACTGTCATAACTTACTGATATTAATGGCCAAATGAGAGATGACTTTCTGGCTCCCCCAGGAAGTTGACAATGCCCATGGGCTACCAAAAGCCACAGCTCAAAGCAGAATCTAAGTTTTCAGGAGGACATCTGAAGTGAAGGAAAAAAGTAAGGTCTTTAATTCAGTAAGTGCTCTTCGCCAGAGACAGAAACTTCCCAGAGACAGAACAACCAGAGAAGCCCACCAAGTAGCATTGACTGGGATCAAAAGGGGCACTTGGCATGAATAAGCAAGGTGGGAGGACCTTAACTGGAGTTCAGTTGACTGGGTAAAGATAGCAAAGATTAAGAGAATGGAGTAAGACCTTTTGCCAAGTGCATGAAGTTGGGCCCATTGCCTATGTGGGCAGGCAGCATGGGATTACAGAAAGAGCACAGGAGTGAAAGGCAGAAGATCTAGGTCAAGAATCAGAGGCATTCAAGTCAGAAGGGCTATTAAAGAACAAATTTGCCTGTGTGTGGGTTAGATAGATCTTCTATATCATCATCAGGTTCTCTGGGTAACTCTTTCTAGTTTGTGTCACGTGATCCTCCTAGGGAATCTACAAACGTCTTTTATTTAAGTAACTTGGTCAATAAGTATTCCACTTTGGTGGTTTGAAAACCCAAATCTATGACCCTTACATAACTGAGTCTCTCTTAGCCAGAGGAATGGCGTTAGTAGAAATAAGTTGAGTTTCTGACCCCAGGTGATCTGGGAAAGCTTTTATGAAATGATTGACTTCTTACAGCTCTTAAGATTAAGTATAAATACATTAACACGACTCTTCATGATCTAGCCCCTGCCTATCTCTCCAGCCTAATCTCTCATTCTTTGTGTCTTGCAGCGTGTGTTCTAACCAGACTACTTTGCTTTTCAGTTCCTTGAAAGTGCCAATATGTTTGGCCTCCGGACTTTTGTACATGTTGTTTCTTCTGTCCGGAACTCTCTTTCTACCCCCACCATGTCCACATGGTATACTTCTACTGATCCTTCAGGCATCAACTTAGACGTATATTCCTCTGAAAGGCTTTCTTTTTCCCTTTAAAGACTGGATTAGGCACCTACTCCATGCTCCTTTACACAATTGACTACCCACCATCTTATATTCTATCACACTAATTGCAATTACAAAAAATCTTCACCAGACTGTAAGCTGCATTAGGGGCTCTGTCACTATGGCTTACCTGTACCTACCACAGTGTGTAACACACTCTAAATATGCACTAAATATTTGTTGAATTGAATTAATATCAGCAATGACTTGAATTCAGAAAATGTATTGTGTCAAAAACGTTCATGGTGGTAGGATATTAATTAGTCCATACCAATGGAAAATCCAGACTTTGTTTAACCTAGTTCATTATATTTTCCCTATCTGCTGGTCATTTTAGTATTTCTGTTTCTTCATCTTGCTCTTACCTCTCAATATTACTTCTGCTCTCTATTACTTCCCAACCTCTAGACCTATAGCTGCTCAGAGTTGCCATTCCTCCTCTTCTTCTCAGCAATGCTCCATGCTTTCGGATTGATCTTTATTGTCTGTACTCCCATGATCATCACCACCCCCCACCAGTCAAAAAAGATCCATCATAGTTTCCCAGATCTCAGTGAGATGTTATGATGAAATGCAGTTCTAAGTTACTAAATTGTACCAGGATTCTGAGGCCTAATCCAACAATTGGATTGAGTCTTAGGACTTTCAGAATGGTTATATATAAATAGTCAATTCCTAAAGCCTCGATGCCTTAAGCAGGAGAAATAAATCTGGGATACTGGAATTTCAGTCAGACTTCGTGTTTATGAATGGGTTCTCATGGGGAGTAGAGGGTGTGTTGTGGAGGGGGTACCTCCAAACCACACAATCACCTAAGCAATGGCCTCTATGGTCTCACTGTAGTTACATTATTGGGCTAGGGAATCCACAGAAGAAAAATATCCAAGTCCTTTACTTCTTTGAGAGGAATTCAGAACCTCTGCTAAAATTAACTCTGCAGCTATTAGATAAAGTAGATTCCCATTACCCACGTTCTTCCCATTCCATTATATTCAACAAGTCCTCACTAAGTGACTCTCTATGACACACATAATATTGCATGATGGGAACACTTGGGTTGACACTAATGCTTCTGAAACAACAGATATTTCATGCTCCTATAATGGTTAACTAAAGCAAAGAGCCTTACTAATCAGAAATGATTTTGCTCCCTTCTTTCCTCATCCATCCCTCCAAAAATCTCGTCCCCACATCACAGCCTCTGGGTCACCATCTGGCTATGTATCTCACTGTGATCACATCCTCAATGTCCTGCTTATGGTCAGTCCTCGAGCTGCTGAAAAGTTGTGTTTAATATGGAGAGTGCGTCATATTTATGTCAATGGTGCTGAAGGTTATGGTGCTTCAGATAATGAGCTTTTATTTTAAAAAAATAGTAGCAAAAACAGGAGCATCTTAAATTAAAGGGCATTTCACAGAGTATAATTGAACAGGGAATAGGTGTCTATTTGTGTAGAAAAGCTGTGATTCAACTTCTGTCTCTTGCTTATATTTTCCAAATGGTTATACTCTAGATGGAAAAATCAAAAGCTTACTACTGGTCCTTCTCTTGGCATAAGTATGAGTATGCAAGACTCTCTGCCTCTGTGTTCAACTGGCAAACTGCTATGGACTCTTGGATGTGATACCAGAATAAGCAAGGAGTTTATCTCACAAGTGACCCTACCATTCCCCAAATAATTTCCCTCTTGCCCTTAATTTAAAAGCAGTTGTCCTCTGGGCCTTAATGTCAACGCAGATAGCACTTTACCCTGGAGACCCTCCAACCATTTAATAGGAAGAAATGATTATGTATGTCTTCGTTTCCCTGCAGATAGGAAGGGTCACAGAAACTTGCTGGTTCACTTCCAAGTCATGCTGTCTGGCATGAACTGGGCTTTTGCTGACAATCAGCGAGTCTCCTATTGTTTTTAATTGACTTCCAAGTGTTCCCATTACAAAGGCTGTTTCAGAACTGATCTCTGCTTAAGTCTGAAACTCTCTTCTTCTCCCACCTTTACCCTTTTCTGATCAGATAACCCTGCCTCCTCCGTGGGAAAAGAGAAAGGGGAACTGCGTATTGAAATAAGAGAAGGGAGGGAAGGCCACTCACAGAGCACACTTTGTGCTTTTTCCATACAAACTTGGGGAAGATACAGCTCAGACCTTGGGATGGTATTTCTGCATGTTAGGGGCCGGGTCTGATATGTCACAGGATAACTAACCATCTTGATTTGCCCAAGGCTGAAGGATTTCCTAGGACATGAACTTTCACTGATAAAATCAGGATAGTCCAGGAAAACCAGGATGGTTGACTACCCTAGATGTGGGTAAGGAACTGAGAGAGTCTGTTGGGAAGGGTACTGTAATAGTCACCTTAGTCTGTGTGGACCCTCAAGCTATGTTTGTTATCATGAACCTTATCTAAAACTTGCCTCAACAGAAGCTTCCCCTGTCCACCTCTGTAATCTCATTTATTACTACTCTCTCCATTGGTCATTTTGCTCCAGCTGCACTGTACTTTCTTTTTCTCAAACACCACAAGCTTATCCATCCTGAAGCTGTTCCCTCTGCCTGAAAACAGTCTTTCTTCAGATGATAGTCTTCTTCACATGAAGATCTGAAGAAAGACATCATTAAAGAGACTTTCTTTAACCATTCATTGTAAAATGGATGGTTAGGAAACCTCTACTTCTGCCCAGTTTCTAGCATGTTATCCTCTTTTCTTCCTAGTCTTTAGTATTGCCACAATTGATCTTATTAATCTGTTCACTTGTTTGTTGTGTATCTCCACCACTACACGAAAGCTCTATAATGAGGGGAACCACACCTTTCTTGTTCATTTCTCTACGTCCAGCATCCAGAAGAGTAGCAAGAGCTCAATATCTATCCATTGCATGAATGAACAAATTCAAGTGCTGGTGCACTGCAAGACCCATGGCTTTGCTGGGAACATTACAGAAGTATTAGCTGAGATATTGTAGCTGTCATTTCAGGGTCATATCTGAATAACTTCTTAGAAGAATATTTGCATAAAAGGTATCTGAATAGATGTGTGTCTTGCAAATATTCCCTGGATCTTTGATAATACCTATGAAGGGGAAAAGTGAGTCTATAAACATTTGGGAGTGGCATCTATTATTGGTAGAAGCAGATTGTTGAAGCTGAGTAATAGGGAAAGAAAGAAAGAATTTAGTCAATTCCAATTGAAGGGCCATCCTCTTTTGCTGAAATCGTAGTTGCTAAGAAGGGGTGTAAAGTCTCCTAATTTGGGATAAAACCTCCTGATACCAGAATTTTCAATTAACCAAAATGAGCCACTATAACTAAATGGGAGGGCAAGCAAGCAAGAGAGCAAGCAAGAAAAGAAGAGATCAAGGAGTTAAAGTCTTCACACATTCACGAGACCCGAACTCTTCTCATGGAGGACGTTCCATGAGATTGTCCAGACTTGGCAGAGGAATCTCTCTCTTGGATAGAAAAGATGGAGGGTGTAGAGGTTGCATTGCAGAGGGGAGGGGAAAGAAAGAAATCCCATAAAGTCCATGGGGTCACTTTTAGCAAACTCTTGGAACTGCTTTTGAAGAGGAAGTTGTCAAATTATAATCCTAACATAGCCTAGAATTCTCAGTCTTGAAATAAAAAGGATGAAAAGCATGTTTGACTTTTTAGAGATTAAAACCAACAAGTAAACTGTAAAAGTTATCTATCCCCACGGGTAAGATTAGGAGGCAGTGGGAGTAAGAACCATGGAATGACTAAAAACAGAGAGCCTAGGAACAAGAATAGGAGTAGAGAGACTGTTAGTTGAATTCTTCTAAAGCTATCAACTAAAACTGTTGCTAATTGTGTATATGTGTGTGTACGTTTGTGGTAGCATATAACACATGTGCTTTTTCCCCAATTGTAATAGCAACTTATCTGGGGAAGAATTTTGTCCCTAGAGAAAGAAATACCTGTGCAATTGGGAAAATAAACTCTCAGGCAAATTTTGGATTTAGTTTTTGTGTAAGGTTGTGTGTGTGTGTGTGTATGTGTTTAAATGCTATGAATGTGTTCTTTCTTTGTTATGTGAAGTGCTATGAATGTGTCCTTTCTTTGTCTTGGCTAACTCAAAGTTGATTTGATTTAAAAGAATGAAACTTTTTTCTTTTTTAAATTTTTTTTTTCTGTTTCTATTCTGTAACACAAAGAGTACTCTGCCTCCCTAGGCCATAAATAACTCCAGGGACCTTGGAATATGACATACGATTATGAATTGAGTTTCATAACTATCTTAAATGACTCATTGTGACTATCAGGTTTAATGAAATGCTGCTTCTCCATTTTTTTCAGAAGCATAGAGTAGGAAAGATGCCACAACATTACTGAGAGGAATGGAATGATAAACTAGCGTGCCAAAATATTCTTGTGAACAAGAGGCCAAAGAAAAATGGTGAAATGAGTTTTCGAAAAAGAATCAAACAACAGAAGGCAGGCATATGTAGTGATACAGTATGATGATAGAAGAAGGAGGACAAAAAGTTCAAAGACCTGTCAAGTGAATATAAACAGAGTCAAAGTAAAAAGAAAAATAAACACTAGATATGTTATGTTCTAAAAGAATTCTTAGGACTATTCTGATCTGGGTCCTTTGGTAAGCAATATAAACAATGGTTGCCTGGGGTCTGTGTTGCCTTAGGTTTTCTCAAATTTCTTATTTTTGCTCTATTCTCCTATACTTTAACACTCCTAAATAACATATCTTTTGTTTGAATCCTTATACTATGAATTTGGGTCTTGATACTGAGCCCATAAACTGAATCTAGGACTTGAAACCTGAGACAGGGAAGGATAAGTGGATCTGGAGCTTCAAAAAATTGTTGTGTCTCAAATCCACAATTTGATTTAAAAGGACCTAGAGAAATGGAATCAGTATTAGAAGAGGTCAAAGGAGAATGAGGTTCAGTAGTAGAACCATATCTGTAAAAAGATGAGTAAGTGATAAGATATCTAAAATGAGACAATGAGGATCAGACAGTGAGCCTGAGACAGAAGAGGCTTATGTATACAACTCATGTGAAAGAGTTAAAACAGGATGTTTATATAACCAATATTTCATCCTTGCAATTGCTATTATGATGATTATTCTGCATTAAGTATATGTAAGAGCCTCTGGGCCTTTCCATATTTCTACAAGAACTTCATTCTAATTTAATAAATTACTGCTCCTATTTGAAAAATTGTAGCTTTCAAAATGTCCATTAGTCCTAGTCAGCAGGAGCATATATTGCCTACATCAGAAAACTATGTGGTGTTGTGGCACCTGGGAAAGTGGCTTCAGGGAACCTACAAACCTGCTTCATTAAAGAGCCTGGATTTCAATGCCTGTCACAACGGGCAGCCAGAGTTACCCAAGAGAGAATTGTCAGAAGCACCAATTAAGTAAAAAATGATGCTTATTTTTCTTGAATCCCAAGAGACAGGGAAATGAAAGTATAAGGGGTGGAAGACCCATTAGGAATAGAGAAAGAGAGATTACCTACTTCCTAATTGGAATGTTCAAATTATAGCTATCTTTATAATTGAAAGTACTTGAGAAGGTACACAATCTTTCAAGGAGTCATTGTGCAGCGAGGAGGTGGTGAAAAGTAAAGCTATTTCCATTACCTAAAAAATAAAACATTTCTGAATGATAGTTGTCAGAGACTAGGAAGGGTAGTCAGGGGGTGGAAAGTGGGAAATGAATAAGATCGATCATCTGATAGCACAACAGAGTGACTATAGTCAGCAATAATTTATTGTGCATTTTAAAATAACTAAAAAAGTATAGTTCAATTTTTCATAACAAAAAGTAAGACCAAATGCTTTAAATGATGGATACTCCATTTACCCTGATGTGATTATTATGCATTGTGTGCCTTTATCAAAATATCTCATGTAACCCATAAATATATACACCTACTACGTACCCCCACAAAAAATTGTTAATGTATCGTCCTAGATTTTTTTAAAAACATATTTAATTAAAAGGTATAGTTCTGAGGGCTTGATATATTATAGATCCACTGTTTTCATTAGCTAAAAATAGACATTTGTTATGTGCCTTCCCAGCAACTGTACTCCCTTCTTCCAGCCACGATGCACTGATTACCCTTTGAGGAATTCATTTCTCTTTGACTTTAAGTCAGTATAGTTTGGATGGGGTTGATTCTATCCCCTAAATCCAGCGATGGGCACCGATTGACCTAAATGAATCAGCAAATTTCATTCCCCTAACCAAAGGGATTAATTTAAGGATGAGCACTCAATCAAATTCATACCAGTGATGGAGAGTGAAAAGGACTAAGTCCAGAAACTACTGTAAAAATTTATGTGTCTTTCCCTAAATAATATAGTAAGAAAAATTTATGTGTCTTTCCCTAAATAATATAGTAAGAGTGAGAGATCCAGAATGGCAGCCACCATTTTGCTATTATGATGTGGCAGAGGTTAGAGCTGCCGCGTATCCACCATGTGGAATACGAAAATAAAACCAGTACTACCGAAGTCAGAGTAGAAAGATGTAGAGCGACTGGGTTGTCATGACATTGTTTGGCTTGTTGTATCAAGCTTTGTTCACCTCTGGAATTGTAAGTTATATGGGCCCCTCCATATTTCCTTTATTACATAAATAAAATTAGAGATGTGTTTTCAGTTACTTAAAACATAAAGTTCTATTCTACAAAATGGGCAAATTGACTTTGACTATGTTGTATCTGTCACTTAAGTGTGACCACCTGTTTCACAGATGCATCCTAATTTGGTTGAAAGTGATTTTGTCACTTGAGTCCAGGAGCTGGAGACCAGACTGACAAACCTGGTGAGACCCCATCTCTAAAATATATATATATATATATATTTT
>NW_012102798.1:2133986-2164552 GCF_000951045.1 Mandrillus leucophaeus
TAACCTGAACCCCAGAGATTGAGTCTGCAGTCAGTTGTGATCATGCCACAGCCTGGACAACAGAGTGAGACCCTGCCTCAAAATAAACAAATAAAAAAGAAAGAAAGAAAGAAAGAAAAAAAAATAAACAAATAAACAAGAAAGAAAGAAAGAAAGAAAGAAAGAAAGAAAGAAAGAAAAAAAAAAGAAAATAACTTTGGATGATTCAGTAGAAACCCATTTCTATAACTACAAAGAAAAATTTAAAGCACAAAGCCCCTATTCAAGGTATCTGAATAGTATTTATTTCATAAAAAAAGATTGAATTACTGTCTATTACTTTGGGGCTCTGAACTTAAGAATCAGTAAATGTTTAAATACTTGCCTTATATTCTTTCTAGTGGTTGCAGTCTGAGAACCTGAGACTAGCATGCATGTCAGTGTTTGAAAGGTCCTTAGCAAGCCTGTCCAGTAAAAGCCCTTTAATTTACACATAGGCAAACTGAGGTAATTAGCCATAACATTAGTAGCCAAACATAATGCTCTGATTATATCAGTGTTGTTTGTACAGCAATATATAAGCCTCTTGCACATACAGATAAGGTACTAGGAAAGTTGCTATCAAAGCAGCATGCTTCAGCATTAGTTATCATTTTGCCCAATATCTTCTTTTCTGGTTAAAGAGTCTATCTCTTCCTGTTGGCTTAATCCCTTCTTCCAGGTAGAGAAATAGACAAATGACCCAGGATTGGTCAATAAAAGCACAGTATCTTCCGGGACACAGTGATCGGCTTGGAAGTGAGCAGATGATCCAAATCAGTTGAATCAAAGAAAATTCTGGGACACTTGGAATCAACACAGATGAGGAGCTCTTTTTTTGGTGAAGTAGTTAAGCTAGTAGAAAGTAAGATTAGAGGTGCTGAAGGTTTTCTTTATCACTTTGTCGGAAATGGCTTCCAGCAAAAACAAAACCAGAGCAGAGAAATGATAGTGATTTCTAAGGCTATCATTTGGATTCTCTGTTCCAGTCAGCCGTACTCCTGAAACTTATGTATACATAATCTAATATATTTCCCTGCCTTGATTAAACTAGCTTGAACTGTGCTTTCTGTCACCAAGAGTACTGACTATGGCAGACTTTTATTTCTCTCACATTTACGAGTGGCATATATAGTAGATATGAATTGCCAACTAGCGAAAGCTTCAGTTTTTGAAATTGTTCACGTAATCTTGGTCCCTGATCAAAGGACAATGGACATGTTTTGGGTTAAGATGAACATATGATCCAGGGTTTACCAATCCATAAAATGGGCTAAGATAATTATTTGGACATGGTGACTAAATGAATTAGCTATAACATCATCTAGAGTTGGGTCAGAGTTGGTACCATGGCAAGACAAAGTTACTTACAAGCTAAAGCTATAGGAAAGCTGAGAAGCATGTGTAGAGAAAGCCAATCTGTAAAGAGAAAACAGTAGACTAGAAAACATACTCAAAGAAGAGATCATATTACACACACTTCCCCCTGCAAAACAAATGGATATAATATAGTTGCCTATTTTCTACACACAATGTGGTATTCTCTTCACTTCATTTCTTCCAGAACCTTCCCTCTCTCCTTTATCCTTTTAATTACTATCCTTTTTGTGATTTGAACTAGCGTAAGTGGGATTCTATTCTTTGCAACTGATCAACCTGTCACCTAAGAATCCTAGCACTAAGGCAAAGGATGAGGAAAATGCATTACAAATCAATCTGGACTAGAGGAAATACATTCAAAAGCAGAAGACTGTGGGTTGGTCTGTAGCATGAATTTTGAGCATAAAGGAGACGGCTTGCTATGCCTCAATTTCTTGACTCTCAATTTGGAGCCTGAAATCTGTGGACTGGCTTACTTGTGCAGGAGCTAGGGAAAATCTCCCCCACAAGTGTTTATAACAATGTTTAAATTATCATCTCAATTACTCTCTGTGTACACATCAATGAGCACTCTGCATATCAATAAATGAACTCTGTGTGTATTCAGAAGGCTACTGTGGTAACATCAACATTGAGATCCAGTCCTCATTTGATGGGCACCTTCCCAGCTAGTTGTGAATGGCTTAGGGGATTATGGCTGAGATTTAAGGGAAAACAGATGATTCTCATTGTCCTACATGAGGTAAATTTAAACAGTCTGAAAATGAGTGCCCTAAAATGTGATATTATTCTGTTCCTGGTCTGTTCTCCAGCTGTACAGAATAAGCGGACCAAAATGCTCATGAGGAGATAAAAAGATTCAAATATGCATGTAAGGATGGGACCACATGGCCAAAGCAGGCTGGCACCTTCTGTGAAATTCAGGTTCACCAACTAACTCAAGGTCATCTTCCAGCCTGCCAGACAAATATCAAATTCATCCTCAGGATCATCCCACCCCAGTGCAGACAAAACTAAACATCCTGGAGTTCTGGCCACATCTTGCTCACTATCTCTCTGTAAGGCTTTTCTGAGGTGGCCCATCCAGCAGCTCAACTCTTGGAGAAGCAGCAAGGGCCCAAAAAGGATGACTTTTGTTGGCATGAAAGAAAAGTTCTAGTCCTTTTCTTTGACCCCAGAGCTTACTCACTCTTCTAGCCTTTTCTCCTTTTCTAATGCAAAATGAGAAAAAGAAAAAATATACATGTCCTAAATACTGATGATACTATGTTCTAGCCTGTCATTCTAATCACTTTGGTAGAGTTGTCTCTCCTTCATTACTAGTCCTTCTTCCCTCCTTTCCTTTTGTTCTCTTGCTCCTCTTAGTCTCCCTTCCATTTCTTTGAGGGGGATGCTTTTTTTCTGGATCATTAAAATGAAGTTGTCATTAAAAATGCCTACTTTGCCAAGGTTATATAAGGAATTAATAATTCAAAGTGTTGTTAAAACAACTTAGAAGTAGAGAAAGGAGAGGGGAATAGCTTTTTTTTCCCATTGTCAAACAAATAGAACCCAACTTTATTTTTTGTGAAGTCTTGCTTATTTCATCCCAGATGAAGAAGAGGAACAAACCAGTTCTCAGAGACTTAACAGCAGAAACAGCAGCGTTCAAGAAGCATTTACGTGAAATAATTCATGTGAAGCATTAACACATTTCCTGGCACATTGTAAGAACATAGAAAGTGTTGATTATTTATATTACCACTATTACTGGTAGTAGTAGTAGTTATTGCTGTTGTCATTGTTGTTTTAGGGGTTCACACTTTAGTTCTGGGCAAAAACCCTTGAAAACTGGACATCTCCAAAGGGTGAACCTCAAAGAGTTTTTGGCACCAGAATCTCAGGCCCTCTTAACGTTCTAAAGTGCTTTCACATCTATCATCTTACTTTCCTTCTGTCACAAGATTGGATTTGTCACTGAGGCTCAAAACAAAAAAAGGTAGTGTTCTAGCTGGAATTGTTACTGGAGTAAAATGCTATTGTGTTAATGTCATCCATAATCACTGCAGGAAGAAAATGCTAAGAAAGGCAAGGTTTCTCTTTTTAAAACACTAATCAACTTATCTTGCAATATTCCAGAGACGCAGAGATTTCCATTTATACCAACACATAAAGACAACTCTTTACATAATGAGCAAAAATTAAGTAATAAACAGCTGTGAAAACCAATTTTATGGGGCCATCTTTCTATTTTAATAAAAACTTATGTGGCACTAATCATGTGACAGACACATAAAGGATTTACAAATATTAATCCATTTAATCTTCATAACAACCCAATGAGGTAGGTTAGGTACTATTATAGTGCCATCACCATTTTAATGTTGAGAAACCTAAGGCAAAGAGGGGCTAGGCGAATGGTCCACTGTCATGGAGCCAGTATGTCATAGAGTCTGGATTCAAACCCAAGCAGCCTGGCTCCAAGTCCATGTCCCATACTATAATGCTGCGCTGCCTCCCTTATGCAACTGCATCCCCTCAAAAGGCCAATGCTTCCTCAAGTAATTCCCCCTTCTATGCCTCAGTCTCTCCAGCTTTAGACTTCTGATACCAAAACTATGCACACTTTAGTCTATTGCCCTATTTAGGAAATAGAACTGTTGGCCCATGGGAGGCATGAAACAATTCCACAGTTGCCCACAAAAGCTGCAAAGGTGGTAGCCAGAGCCATGAAAATGACTTTACCTTCAATTCTAAGACACTAAATATTGTATTTTTTGCTGATTAATTTTTAAAAATCATTTGTCTTCCCTTTCTGGACATTCTAACCCACAGCACAACAAAACCTCTTCTTGATTAGACAACCAATTTCCTTGTTTAAAGAAAAAAAGGCTTTCCGCTCCATCTTTAACTGGTTATCAAGTGATAAGGAATTCTGAAGCAAAAAGGGGCATGAAATTGGATTCAGAGAAAGGTAAGAATAATGTCAGACACCAAAACAAAGTCACACTCATTCTGTAGGGAGGAAAACTTACAAGCTGGTATCAGAACCCATCATATATTCTTTATAATTCATTGTATATAAATGTTTAAATTGAATGCAATTCTTTTTTAAGTAGTGTAGTATTTAAGAGCATGGACTCTCGAGCAGACTTCATACATTCAAATCTGAGTGTTACCACCTACTATGTGATCCTAAGCAAGTCATTGAACTTCCTCACTTCTAAAATAAGGATACTAATAGTATGAACTATTATGTGCAGCATGTTGTGAGAATTATAGAAGTAAATATTATATTTAAAGTTCTTCTAAAAGTGTCTGGCAGTGGTAAATGTTTTATATATTAGCTAATAGTAGTGGCAGTATTGAAAAATTACACAGGGAGATATTATCCTCCTTCTTGTATGACCCATAGTCTCCACCACACTATTTATTCAGGACATTGACTTCATTTCACTTCTAATTGCCTTTAACCACTTGATCCTTGGTTTCTTTCCATGATCAAACAGAAGAAAAGGCACCAACACATATAGTCATGGATCAGCACATGCACAATTAAGATTTTGCCATATGGAAATTACTTTAAGACCCATGCAGTCTCTAGGAACACAGTCTATACAGATGCTGGGTCTATCTGAAAAGTTGAAAAGTACCACTTTCTGATGGCAACAATCCAATCATGGTAGGTTTCTGTTACTATGAAAAAGATGGTTATGTGGTTTGTTCCTTCTCTCTCTCTCTCTCTCTGTGTGTGTGTGTGTGTGTGTGTTTGTCTGTTTACTAGTTTGTTGATTTTTTTTTTTTTAGTTTGTGGAAAAAAATGAGAAAATGAGACTGAAGAAATATCAAGGATCACCTAAATGATATGAAACACAAAAAACACAAATTTAGGTTATTCCTTTAATTTGTGGCAATCAAAGTATAGCGATCATATCACTCATCAAGGATAGAGAAAGAGAAGCCTAACTGCTAAAGGAATCAGTTGGGAGTCAACCTAACAAAATTCTAGCATCTGAACTAATTGTGAGGCCACATCTAATCAGAAATAGAACATTTAAATAAAAACCGAAGGCCAGGATTCAAAAGAAAAAAAGAGTTAATATCAGCTAGTGAGACATATACCAAAGTATCTCTAGGTGTTATTTATGCTTGCTCTGTAAGATTCTACTTAGAATTTAGGAAAGTTATATCTTGATGAAAAGTAAAGTTCTGAAAACATTTCCTGGTTCCTATCTGTATATTACATAAAATATATGACTTAACTTTTCATTTATGAGACTGTATGAGGCAAGGGATGTGCTGTCACAATTACTCTAATTACAGGAAAACAATTTGGGGAACAAAGAATCTCTTAGATGCCAAACCTGTAATCTCAATAGTATAAAGTTATAAGAAAAATTATAGTCTAATGTTTGGATAAGGAACTACCCAAAAGTCCTGCGGGACTACCCAGCCTTGTATCTCCATTCCTTCATTAGGTTGGAGATATCTCAATGGAGGTCAGATTCTGTGGCTTTTTTATTTGATGATTGATTAGCCACTCAGTTATATAGCACAAAATTTTACTTTCAGATCTGCCTAAACAGTGCAATTGGTCCTAGTGGCAGTATCTGGTTAAAGGAATAGAAGGTCTCAGAGTTCCTGTTCCCCATCTCACTTCAGCTACCGATTTGCCAAAGATGTTTTCTTAATTGTATCTCAGTCCACCTGGATTTTGTGGTCTGCTTTTCTCTAGGCTTGAACCTTGGAATAATTGGTGAGTAAGTCAAGTTTGACTCCTATACTATCTCTGTGTATCTTTTCTTATTCGCACCTAGCCAGACCATTCTTATCCTTTCAGAACTTAGTTCAAGTTGCACTTTCCTGGCTTAGAGTTTCTCGACCACTCCGGAAGGAAGAAATGATTTCTCCCCTTTTGCAACTCCTATAGCATATCATATATTTGTCATGCTTTTCACAGTTAGCATATGCCTTGATGATGATCGTGATGGTATATGTAGAAGAAAAAAAATTGTTGAATGTGTCTTGTACTTGAAGCTCTTCATGAATTATCTCACTCCTTACCTCTTCCTTTTGAGGTAGGTTCTTGTTATCTCTATTTGGAGAGGAAGAAATGGGCTCAGAGCATTTCAGTCACTTTTCTTTAGTCATATAACTAGTAAATGGCAAAACCAGACTTCAGACAGGTTTTTATCTGTCTCTAGCTTTTCTCTACTGTTTTTCAGAGTGTAGTTCATAGATAATAAGCACTAAAATCACCGAAATATAGGTTGCTGAGTTTTACCTCAAACTTTCTGGAGAACAATTTCTGAGAAGTGAGTCTGGAACCTCAATATCTTCCAGTGGTTCAGATGTCTATTGAACTTAGTGAGAACCTCTGTACTAAAAACTACTAGTAGCAACTCCCTTGCATTTGTGTAGGTTCTCATGCTCATGATGACCTTTAACATCTATATATCTATATGTAAACCTTACATAGGTTTACGTCTTGTGTCTCCTAGCTAAAGTTTAAGACACATGGTTTCTACTGCATGGCCTCCTCACAGCATACCTCAGTGCTTTACACACATCCAAAGTATTCCGTAAGCCCGTTCTTTCATTGTGATTGCCAAATGGTATCTGCTGCTTCAGAGAAGACACCAATCTGTATTTCATACTAAAGGGGGATATTCTCAATCCCTGAACCCCAGCCATTCTTTGTGACTCCAATTTCAAGCATTTTTGTGTTGTACCTTTTCCATTAAAAAGGGGGTGTCAAGAGGGTATGACTTTTTGGTCTTCACAGGAAAAACAGCTTTTGAGTCCATTGATAAGATTTTCCTTCCCTTCCTGTATGCCCTTCCCTCATCATTGGCTCCTTGCCATCGTCTCCCAGGGATAAATGTGCTTACAGAAGAAATTGAAGACAATGGTAGCCAAATGCATGCTGGGATGTGCTGTGAGATTATAGATAGGGGGAGTATGTCTTTGGCCACAGCAAGGAAACTAAAATGATGACCACAGTCAAAACATTTTTGTCAGAAAATGTTACCTAAAATAAGGTATTTTTAAAATTATAAAAATACAACATAATCATTATAAATTGTTTAAAAATAGAGAAAAAAGTTACCCCATTATTCAAACAAAATCTTTGTCAATATTTTTATATATAGTTGTTCAGTCATTTTTTTCTATGCAAGTATGTGTGTGTGTGCATATGTGAGAGAGACACACACACATATGTATGTTTTTTAACAGAACAATACTGTATACAAGCTTTTGGATCTTGACTTTTATCCTAATGATAAATCATCATAAACATACCTTTTCATTAAATCTCCTTCTTCAAATATCGATGTTGGAAAACCTGGTAAAGTGTTTAAATCAAATTCCTGTCTTGGTTTAAAAAAGTCTAATGACTATCATGCCTGGTTCAGGGAATCTCAAAAAATAAGGCAAGCAAAAACAGGCCAGAACAAGGGGTCAAGTTGGGATGGTGGGCCTGTGGCTAGTAATCTGAGTAGAGGCCCATTGGGGACCCTATTCCCACATCAAAGTAAGTAATAAGGATGATGCTGGGAACAGTACCTGAGGGATCGGAAGAAACAGAATAGAGCATAGGTAAAGTTCCGAACTCCAGTATATAAGCTGAGGACAATACTCAGAGAGGTCCAGATTAGTTGGAGGTCAAGCATAGGTAGAGGTATAGGTCAGGGATCAAGGCCCAGAAGGCTAAATGTAAGTAGGAGAGCAGCATAGAGTCTGAGTGTACAAATAGGTCCTGGTTGGGGATTCCAGACAGGGATAAACAAATTGTTGGAAAACACAGGGAAACTGAGCACAGGAATTGAGGATCTATATCACAGGGAGTATATCAACACAATAGTGTGACAACCAGTCCCAGGAAAGGAGCCGTTTGGATATCAACAGTCTTAGTGAAGGCAAATAAGGGTACAGTAAGGACTCTATATAGTCCGGGAATTGAACTCAAGGAATTGTAGTCCGAGGTGTCCTGAGAGTTCTAACAGTGACAGCCAGAGAAGCTCTCCTTGCTGATTGAGAACAAGAGCACTCCTGTCATCATCTCTGGAGCCATCAGCAATCAATAGCCAACAAGGGACATAAGGGAAGTATAGGAGGCTAGGCTGGGGGTGACCTATGGGCAGACCACCCCTTGCATGGTGATATGGTTTGACTGTGTCCCCACCCGAATTTCACCTTGAATTGAAATAATCCCTATGTTTCCAGGGCAGGGCTAGGTGGAGATAATTGAATCATGGGGGTGGTTTCTCCCATACTGTTCTTGTGGTAGTGAATAAGTCTCACGAGTTCTGATGGTTTTATAAATGGGAGTTCCCCTGCACAAGCTCTCTTGCCTGCCGCCATGTAAGATGTAAGTCTGCTTTTCTTTCACCTTCCACTATGATTGTGAGGCCTCCCCAGCCATGTGGAACTGTGAATCCATTGAGCCTCTTTCCTTTATAAGTTACCCAGTCTCAGGTAGGTCTTTATTAGCAGCATGAGAGTAGACTAATACACCTCGTAAGTTTTTCAAAAACCATATAAAAATGGAAATTGCCAATTTTGTGAATAAAAAATAATGGCCCTTGATATAGTTTAGATTTGTCTCCCTGCCCAAATCTCACATGTCAAATTGTAATCCTCAGTGTTGGAGGAGGGGTCTGGTGGGAGCTGACTGGATCATGGGGGCAGATTTCCCCCTTGCTGTTCTCGTGATAGTGAGTGAGTTCTCATTGAGATCTGGTTGCTTAAAAGTGTGTAGCACCTCCCTCTTTGTGCTCTTCCTTTTGTTCCTTCCATGCAAGATGTACCTGCTTCCTCTTTGCCTTCAGCCATGATTGTAAGTTTCCTGAGGCCTTCCCAGCCATGCTTCCTGTACAACCTGCAGAACCTTGAGCCAATTAGACCTCTTTTCTTTATAAATTGCCCAGTTTCAGGTATTTCTTTATAGCAGTGTAAGAACAAACTAAAACAGCAATTTTGTATGGTTTAACTCTTATAAATCCTCTGCAAAAGAGGTTGGTGTTAGAGTGAGGGGAGGTGGGCTTGAGGAAGTTGTGGAATATGGATTAACTGGGAAGTTTGGTTACAATGACACATGGCTTTACTATACTAAGAAAAGCTAACTTTCAAGACTGGAATATGGTAGATGTTCAGTAAATATTTGTTTAATAAATTTTAAAAATGTTAAGGCTAGCACTCGGCTAATTACTGTGGAATATGTGAAAGAATAATGTACTGCTATTTCCTAAAAGAACTTATTCTTTTGGTGAAGAAAAATGAAACATTTAGACAGAAAAAAACACTCATTATTCAGTATTTAGGACAAGGGCACCATAGCCAGTGAGCACTTAAGAATTTAAAGAGGATCTAGAGATCAGTATTGGCTAGAGGGGCTGAAGAGGCCTTTCTGGTAGAGGAAAAAATCAAGACTATTAAAGGTTTGTATATAAAACACAAGAAAAGGGACAAAGTACCTCTCAGCACCAAGTTTCCTCCCACGTATGACCCTGTTCTCCAAACAAATATTCCTTAAACCAGATTATAGTGATGACCAGGTTGCTTTCCTGAAGAATGTTCTTCAATACACTAGTCCTGGGCTGCTGCTTCATTTTAAAAGATTCTCATAGTCCGTGTTGGAAAATGCTGCAATTTCCTCTTAGAGATTCACAAGTATACTAGCATATTGAACTCTCCAAAAAGTCATACAATAAAGAAATCAGTTCTAATTTTGCCTAACCCAGCATTTCTCCAAACAACTTGACTACGGAAACTTTTGTTTGAAAAAATTATTATGAACATTCCATGGTGCTGGTTTGCTATAGAACATACTATAGAAGATACTATTATAGAAGAGTAAACAATTTAAATCCTCTATCAGGATCCCCAAAAGTAAGGGATAACAAGATGGAAAACAGGGTAAGAGTCTCAGGAGCTAGGCTACAACTGCTATCACTAAAGAGTGGAAGGGAAAAGAAACAGGCGCAAAGCGTTTTAAAAGATGGATCACCTACAGAGTCATGGTTGGAAAACATTGTTCTAAGCCAGTATCTATTTCAAATCTTTTTAGCCCTGATTATAATGCATGACATTTGGACTTGTTAGGTATGATGAGCAAATAACCATTTCAGTTGCAGTATGAGAATAGACAGACATGAAAGTACCTATTTTTTTTCTCTCTCTTTTTTTTTTTTTTTTTTTGAGATGGAATCTCACTCTGTTGCCCATGCTGGAGTGCAGTGGTGCAATCTTGGCTCACTGCAACCTCCACCTCCTCCACCTCTCGGGTTCAAGCAATTCTTCTGCCTCAGCCTCTCGGGTAGCTGGGACTACAGGCACATGCCACCACACCTGGCTAATTTTTGTAGTTTTGGTAGAGACGGGGTTTCACCATGTTGGCCACTCTGGTCTCGAACTCCTGACCCCGTGATTCGCCCGCCTCGGCCTCCCAAAGTGCTGGGATTACAGGCATGAGCCACCATGTCCGGCCGAAAGTAACCTTTTTATTTGAACCCCTGATGGTAAAACTCACTTTCTGACCCCTCCACTTGCTCTCTTGCAACTGTGTCAGAAAGGATTTTGTGGGATTTGTTTTGAATTTGTTTGATTCCTGGTTACTGAGGATTGTGGTGTATCTGTCATTGGCTTTCAAAAATAGAGACACTCCCATGGTTTCTCTTGTCTTCCAGAAGACTGTCTTGGCTGTAGCTGATGATGACAATCATGTTTAAAGATGAAGAGCTTCCTGGAGGAATGCTTTCCCTGGAGATGTTCAAGCAAAAAGTAAACAAGCACTTGGCAAGATTGTCATAGAGATAGAGATTGGTCTTCATGACTTGTGAGGTCTCTTCCAACATTAAGAATCTAGAATTAGGTGGATGTTTCTCAAATATCTCTGCACATTAAAATCTCCTGGAAAGTTTTTTTGAAAATTCCAATGCCTATGATCTACTCCAGACCAATAAAATCAGAATCAGAATCTGTGGAGGTAGGTCACAGGCATCTTACTGTTTAAAGGCCCCAAAATGATTCTAATATGCATCCAGAGTTAAGAATGGCTGAGTTACATGATATTTTTAACCTTTGTTAAAAGTGTTGATCCTGGTATGGTAGATACCATGGCTCTATTATTCTACACTGAATTTGTACTTAACCAGAGTAGGTGTCTGCCAACACGAAGTGATTTGAGGCCCTCGGTAGATTTACCTCTCATGTACCCCTAAATTCTTTACAGACTAACTACAGTGCTAGAAACTCTCCCTTTAGAGATGTGTTCTTTTATGTTAGGCCCCCAGAGTCCTCTTAAAATGCAAATACCCTCTGGAGAAGCAGTACGTTAAAGTTATTATTAGTCAGTGGCACCGTGTACTATAATGGATCAGCCTGTCACCTACCAAGGCCAGGAGAGGAGTAGGGAGGGTACAGGAAAAGAAACATTACTTACATAGTGATTGTGCCAAGAATTGCATCAAAAGTTTACTGTCTTCCTTTCCTGTACTCCTCTATTGCTCTCCACTTTCAGTTTTAAGATTACTCATCTGACCCTCTACATTTGCTGCCTGTGAACTAGCTGTGAGTCATTGTTATCCATTTTGTACATAAATGTGATATTTGGAATCTTATAAGGAACTGGAATAAGAGAGCTATTTTTTGATGTTAATAATTTATTCCAGTCATTTTCTACCCTAAACGATGAAGTCAGAATATAGGTTGTATCTATATAGGCCACCAAATTACCCAACTAGTCAAATTGATGATACAGCCAGTCAATTTAATAAAGCCAACATGGTGAACTTTAGCATACACCAAAGGCAATTTGATCCCCTGCTCCCACTCATAAAAGGACCAACTATTTGAGGGAGCTAACCAAAATGAACAGAGGTTCTGGTACCATGTTGGTGTAGTCTCATTGACATCTCCTCAACTTATTGCTTATTCACTGACTAAACAACTGGATAAAGATTTGATGCTCTAACGTCTTAGGGGATAGTTTCAGATGTCCACTGGATCCAGGCTGAGTAAGGATAATTAATGAACTTATTTTATTGTCAGAGTCTCTTGTGTCAACCTTCCCTCCTTCCTACCACTAACTTCGTTAGCCACACTTAACTGTCATTTGACAACTGCATTTTTTTTTTTTTTTTTGCATGCAATCAGGTCTCAATGATAACATTTTTTTCTGTCCTCTAAATATTTCCATTTGCCCACATCAAGCATTTCATAAAGAAGTTTTTTTTCAGTTAATTTCATGTCACATAATGCTCAATTAGTCGTGTTTAAAATGCTTTTACTAGGCCAGGTGCGGTGGTTCGTGCCTGTAATCCCAGCACTTTGGGAGGCCAGGGCAGGCAGATCACTTGAGGTCCGGAGTTCAAGACCAGCCTGGACAAGATGGTGAAACCTCATCTCTACCAAAAAATACAAAAATTAGCCGGGCGTGGTGGTGCATGCCTACAGTCCCAGCTACTCAGGAGGCTGAGGTATGAGTATCACTTGAACCCGGGAGGCGGAAGTAGCAGTGAGCCAAGATCACACCACTGCACCCCAGCCTCGGTGACAGAATGAGACCCTGTCTCAAAAATAAAATAAAATGTTTTTATTTCCTCCTTAATAGAGGAAAAATGCTCTGTGAGTTGAGGACATCAAAAGCTTCCTGGGAGTTTCTGGATTTTTTTGTCCTAATGACCTAAAAAGGTTTCCCTCCCACCCTGCCCCGCACCCCCCACCCCCAACGAAAAGATAAAGATAGCATTACTATTCCCATGGGTCTTTGTTTCAAGATGCCTTACATGACTTAGCTTCTCAGATATTTCATTTACCTTCTCTGGCTAATTTTTGGTATTTAATAACCCTTCTGAATATATTGATTCATTTTGTTTGTAGTTGCGTTTTCATTATCCTAATTGGATTCAAAATCCACTGTAGTGAAAATTTCAGCTAAACTGATTATATGGCATCTGTTTAAGTGACTGGGTTCATAGTTTGCTTTTATTCATGGCAATCTCTTTGGTATATGCATAAACAGATCCTTTCTGAGGGCTAGGACTGTGTTCATGGAGAGAAAGCAAAGGGGAGATTTGGACAACAGAAGTGAAAAGTTTGTTTGCAATTATTTGGCTCTTCAGACGACTAAAAATAAACTTCTGCCTAAATTACCCAGTAAACTACAACTATTTAATATTGTTGAGGTTTATTTTATATATTTGTGGTTTTATTTTTTGATTCCCTCTGACAAACCCAGCCCTCGCTAAAGGCTGAACTATTGAAATTGCCATTCAATCAGTATCTCTACCTGTAGTTCAAGGGTCAGCAAATTATGGCCCACAGGCCAGATCCATCTTGCTGTCTGTTTCTGTAAATTAAGTTTGATTGGCACATAGCCACACTCATTTGTTTACATATTAACTAATGCTGCTTTCAGACTACAATGGCAGAATTGAATAGTTGCAACAGAGACCATATGTCCTAGAAAGCCTAAAATATTCACTACCAGGGTATTACTAATTTGCCATTACCTACTCTTGTCTCTTCTCATTGATTCTGCGCATCACTGCCATTTTTACTTTTCTAAAATGTCAATTTCGTCCTGCAGTTTTCCTGCACAAAAAAACTTAAATGCACAATTGATATTCAGCTATTATACACTGTTATGGCTTTAGTCTTTTCATTGTTATTGCCCATGACATGGTGATTGTTAAATATTTTGAGAATCACTCATGCTTAAATGGTTCTTATTTTCACAGAACAAAATAAAACTCCTTAGCCTAACATCCAAGGCACTTTCTAATCCTCTTTCTCATTTGTTCTTTATTATGAACCACCTTTTCTGTATCCAGAACACACTCAACTCACTCTTATCTTTGTCTTTTCCTTTATAAACCATTTCTCTAATTTGGAATGCTCTGAACCTTCCTTTCTGCCTTTATGAACATGGAGATCATCTGTCCCTGTTTACCTGGGACAATCTCAGTTTGCACGTTACCCTAATGTAACTATTAACGATGCCTCATTTCACTCTCAGAAGTATACTCATTTGAACAACAAATTACATAGTTATCCCAGCTATATTCTTCCTTCAAGGATGGCTTCAAACTCCGCTGCTTCCATGAAGCCTCTGATGTCTTCAGCCAACAGAGCTCTTTCTCTCTTTCAAGCTTAGTATGTACAACACTCACTGTCACTTATGGTATGGAGTCTCAGACTAGATTGTTTTTTACTTTTATAATATCGACCCTCAATTAGAAAATACACTCTCTTCAGTTAGGAGCCATGTCATACATTTTGTACCTGTTAATTTAGCTCCTAGACTATCTCTCACATACGTAAAATTTATTTCTGTACATATGTTTATTTGCTGGTTGATTTATATATAATGGCAATCTCTTTGGTATATGCATAAACAGATTCTTTCTGAAGGCTAGGACTTCAGTATATACATATATATATACATGTATAGAAATATATATATATATATAATCATGACATGGAAAATACATCTTGAAAGAAGGAGTTATATTCTTTATAATCTAAAATGATGATAGCTTATGCAATTCTATTAACCGTTCTTTGCTATTACTTTACTGACAAATATTTAATTTTCAAATGATTTTTGAGGCTTGCCCATTCAACTAGAGAGGCTTGACAATTTTCATTCTCAGAAGAGTATAGTAGAAAGGGGATGACAATGAGATCATGGGACTAGGGTTTCTAATCTTGGCTCCATCACAATCACTTATACGCTTCAGGTCTCAGGTTTGCTCATCTGTCAAAGAAACAAGATTGGACTAGCTTACTTTCCGAGCTAACTACATCATACTCAAGGAATTAATTAATATAATTAATAGATTATTTGTACGACATAGATTAGGATAAGTACGGTAATATATTCCTAGAACTACCTGAATTCATCCTCAGTTATCAACCTCAAATTGATTTTTTGTCAGTCACTTTTAGTATACTCCATCTTGTGTTTCTGAAAGATAAAAATTTTATTTAGAGTGCACGAGACTGTGCATATAATAAAGACATATGTTCTGATAATGAACTGATCTGGTTAATTAAATTTTGGGAGAGGGAGATTCTGAAACTATAGTGAACTGAACATTACGCCTTTTCCCTTAATTCCCAATTACAAGCTATTTGTTTTTCTGAACCAAATGGGTAATAGTGCCCATGGGCAACTGGGTGCAAATAAGGCCTTGGGCTTTCTTAGGTCCTAGTGAGAAAAGTGATACAGGATTTCATCTCTTCCCTGCCCATTGTGTGAGTGTATGAAAATGATTATCATGGAACTTCTAGGTGAAGACTGTAAATTGGTAAACCTTGACTTTTACAGATTTATGAATCCTCGTAGAGAAGGTTGATATTGGACTTGCATAAGATTGTCAAGTCACCCTGCCTCCTAAAAATCTAAAAAGACAGTGAAGAAGTGATCCAAGTCCTTCCTTTCTGAGACAGGAAGTATAACAAGGAAATAAGAGAGTCTAGAGAATTTGTTCAAGTGCCTCAGTAGGACACTAGTGCCCTATGTACTTCCATACTCTTGACTTACAGGGATAGAGAGCACTTTGCATGCACTATAGGACTACAGACACATAGGACATGCCATCTACCAAAATCCTAACGAGCTGACAGTAGAAAGTAATAACACTATCTCAGGGTACCTAGAAGCCAGAGAGAGGAAGATAAGGCAGAACAAACTGAATACATGCTTAGAGAATTAAAACTATTAAAAGGGACAGATAAAAATTTGAATAAGAAATAAGAGCATTGAAGGAGATTCAAGTGCACCACAGAAAATGTTTTCTGGAAAGAAAAATTAATTATGTTTGGCCAGGCACGGTAGCTCACACCTGTAATCCCAGCACTTTGGGAGGCCAAGACAGGCAGATCACCTCAGATCTGGAGTTCCAGACCAGACTGGCCAACATGGTGGAAACCCTGTCTCTACTAAAATACAAACATTAGCCGGGCATGGTGGCAGGCGCCTGTAAACCCAGCTACTCAGGAGGCTGAGATAGGAGAATCTCTTGAACCCAGGAGGCAGAGGTTGCAGTGAGCTGAGATCATGCCACTGCACTCTAGTCTGGGGAACAGAGCCAGATTCCATCCCAAAAACTAAACTAAAATAAAAATATTATTTTCTATCTTTCCAATTCTGTAAATGAATTGAAAAAGAAGATGGTTACTATTATGATACGAATTGGTATATATACATTAGGATAGGCAGACTGGGAATATGTTTAAAATGCTTAATGAGGACTCAAAATCAAAGTGACATAATTTGAGTGAAATTTTATAACAGGCTAAAGCAAGAGCTGGCAATCTACAGCCCACAGATCAAATCTGGCCTGCTACCTGTTTTTGTGTGGACTGTGAGCGAGGAAACTTTTTACATTTTTAAATTGTGGAAAAATATTAAAAAAAGAATTTTCATAACATGTGAACACTATAGAAAATTAAAGTGTTAGAATCCATAAATAAAATGTTATTGGAACCTAGCCATACTCATTCATTTATGTATTATCTCTGGTTTATGGGAAAAGCAGAGCTATGTAGCTGCAATAGGGACAACAAGCCCTGTCAAGCCTAAAATATTTGCTGTTTTGCTCCTTATGGGAAGTTTGCCAATCCCTGTTCTATAGTAGTGCTATTCAATAGAATTTCTCAGTGATAACAGAAATGTTCCATATATGTGCTGTCCAGTAGAGTGGCCACTAGCCACGTGTGGCTATTGAGTATATGACATGTGGCTAGACTGAGTCACTGAATTTTTATTTTAATTGATTATCTTAAATTTAAATAGTTACCTGTGGCTACTGGCTTCTGTATTGCACAGTATAGCTTAAGACAAAAGACAATAAATAATTTAGACAAAACATAGGCATTATGGTTGCAGTGGTTGTAGTGATAAAATGAAAAAGCGTAACTGGCAATCAAAGTATCAAACAAGAGGAATGTGAGATTTAATGCACAAGACAGAACTAGGAGGATGTTGAGCAATGGTAAAAATCACAAACTAGTACGCACAAAACTAAGTAAAACAATAACTATTAAAAATAAAAGGAAAACTTGGTAAAGTAAAATGAGGGTGGAAAATAATATATGCCTTTCTCAGGTAAAACAGCTCTTGTAAACAAAAAAATAGGAAGTTAGAGTAATAGAAGGAAACAATCAACAAGCTTGATTCACTACCTTTCTATATGAACTTACATCTCTCAAAGAGAGAAAATACGTTTTGTGGTATGCCCATGGAACTTTAACAAAATCGATCAACTACTTGGCCACGAAGAAAACCTTAATGCAATTAAAAATAAAGATTTTGGCCAGGAGCAGTGGCTCACGCCTGTAATCCCAGCACTTTGGGAGGTCGAGGTGAAACCCCGTCTCTACTAAAATATACAAAAAATTAGCTGGGCGTGGTGGCAGGTGCCTGTAGTCCCAGCTATTCAAGAGGCTGAGGCAGGAGAATGGCTTGAACCCGGGAGGCGGTGCTTGCAGTGAGCTGAGATCACACCACCGCACTCCAGCCTGGGGGACAGAGGGAGACTCTGTCTCAAATAAATAAATAAACAAACAAACAAATAAATAAATAAATAAATAAATATTTTATTGGCTGCAGTCTTTTTTCTTTTTTTGAGACGGAGTCTCACTCTGTCGCCCAGGCTGGAGTGCGGTGGCCAGATCTCAGCTCACTGCAAGCTCCGCCTCCCGGGTTCCCGCCATTCTCCTGCCTCAGCCTCCCGAGTAGCTCGGACTACAGGCACCCGCCACCTGGCCCGGCTAGTTTTTTGTATTTTTTAGTGGAGACGGGGTTTCACCGTGTTAGCCAGGATGGTCTCGATCGCCTGACCTCGTGATCCCCCCGTCTTGGCCTCCCAAAGTGCTGGGATTACAGGCTTGAGCCACTGCGCCCGGCTGGCTGCAGTCTTTTATCATAATTTAACACTATTAGAAATAAAAAGATGAACATAAAAATCTAATGAGTTGGAATGAAAAGAATAAGATTCAACTAGTTTAGTTGAAAAGCAAATTAAGAAAGATTTTTAAATGAGTCTTGGGTTAAAGAGGATATAAAAGAGAAATTATAAAATACTTAGAAGGCATGGAAATGAGAACACTTTATAATAAAACCTATAAGGCATTGAAAACTGCAGGCAAAAGAAAATACTTAGCCTTAAATATCATCATCATAGGAGAAAAACATAACAAATAAATTTATTTACTTTCAAAAAGTAAAAAAAAATAAATAAACACCCAAACTTTAAGAAAACAGGAAGAGATAAAAGCTAAAAATGAATGATACTTTTTAAACAATTGAAATGGCAAATAAATGTAAAGTTTGGCGTTTTTGTTTGTTTGTTTTAGGAGAGGATGACCTTTTATGTTTCTGTTTTAGGAAAAAAGAGAAAAAGCCAAAATACAGAAGAGTAAGAATAAGAAAATAAACATAATCCCCCAAAACTAAATAATCAAACTCCGTGATAACGGTATTGAAAACCTTTCCAAAATCAATTCAAGAAGAAGTGGGAAAGTTGAATAGATCAGCTATCAGAGAGGAACTCGGCAAATGTGACAAATACGTTACCTTTCAAAAAAGCTTCATTCAGCACCACAGGAGTTACAGCAAAGTTTTATGTGATCCTAAAGATTAAATATTCCTGTTATGTAAATTATTCCAGGCCATAGAAAATAATGGAAGTTTCCCAATCCATTTTATTAAACCCAGCAAAACTTCAACTCTAAAACCTAATAAAAATAGTATTAAACAATTTGTATACAATTAAAATGAAGTTGACATTAATCCAACCAACATTGTTATGAATTAAGATGTTAATGGTAATCCCCAGGGAAATGACTAAGTAAATAAAAAATATACTAAAACCAAAAACAAGAGAATTAAAATGATACGTTAGGAACTATCTACTTAACACAAAAAAGACATTAATGGAAGAACAGAGAAATTAAAAAGACATGAGACATATGAAAAAATAAATATCAAAAAGACAAATGTATATCCTGCTTTATCAGTAATTACATAAAATGTTTATTCATTAAACAGTCCAATTAAGATGCAGAAATTGGCAAGGTGAATAAAAACATGACACAGCTCTTCAGGAGACACTTTATCATATTTATTTATATATTTGCTTTTATTGTATATACACGTTGATCATCCCAAATCCAAAAACCCAAAATCTGGAAGGCTCTAAAATCAGAATTTTTTTTCAGTGCTGACATGATGTTCAAATAAAATGCTCACTGAAGGCTGGTAAGGATGTAGAGAAAAGGGAACCCTGTACAGTGTTGGTGGCAATATAAATTAGTACAACCACTATGGATAACAATTTGGAGGTTCATCAAAAATCTAAAAATTTTGCTACTATCTGGTCTAGCAATCCCACTGCTGGGTATACACCCCAAAGAAAGGAAATCAGTATATCACAGAGATATCTGCTCCTGTGTTTGCTGCAGCACTGTTTACAGTAGCTAAGATTTGAAAGCAACTTAAGTGTCTTCAGCAGATAAACTGATAAAGAAAATGTGGTACACATACACAATGTAGTACTATTCAGCCTTTAAAAAGAATAAGATACTGTCATTTGCAACAACATGGATAGAACTGGAGGTCATATGTTCAGTGAAACAAACAAACAAAAAAAAAACCACACACAGAAAGACAAACATTTCATGTTCTAACTTATTTGTGGGATCTAAAAGTCAAAACAATTGAACTCATAGACATAGAGAGTAGACAGATGATTTCCAGAGGTTGGGAATGGTAGTGAGGGTGGTTATGGGGGGAGGTGGGGATGGTTAATGGGTACAAAAAATAGTTAGAAAGGATTGATAAGCCCTACTGTTTGATAGCACAATAGGGTGACTATAGTCAATATTAACTTAATTGTACATTTTAAAATAACTTGAAGAGTGTAATTAAATTGTTAGTAACTCAAAGGATAAATGCTTGAGGGGATGGATATCCCATTTCCCATGATGTGATTATTATGCATTTCATACCTGTATAAAAACATTTCATATACCTCATAAATATATACACCTACAATATTCCCACAAAATTTTCAAAAAAAATAAAAACATAAAAAGTGCTAATTGGAGCATTTCAGATTTCACATATTCAGATTTGGGATGCTCAGCCAGGAAGTACACTGCAAATATTTCAAAATAGAAAAGAATTCAAAATGTGAACCATTTCTAGTACTACACATTTCAAATAAGGGATATTCAACCTGTATTGAAAGTATACAAAGTAATGTTTTGATACACATAGTGAAATGATTACTATAGTAAAGCAAATTAACCTATCTATCACCTGATACACATAGTGAAATGATTACCATAGTAAAGCAAATTAACCTATCTATCACCTTCCATAGTTACCTTTGGTGTGTGCATGCTAAGAGGACCTAATATGCTCTTAGCAATTTTTCAGTATACTATACAAAACTATTAACTACAGTCTTCATGCTGTACATTAGATCTCCAGACTTATTCATCCTGTATAACTGCAAATTTATACGCTTTGACCTACATCTCCCCATTTACTCTCACTCCTCACCCAGGTAACCACTGTTCTTCTCAACAAGAGTCACTTTAGATTCAAGGACACAAACAGTCTGAGAGTGAAAAAGTAATGCATACATACACACTATTGAATATATTCACACAGACACACACACACACACCATTGAAGGAGTAACCAGAAGACAGGTAAAGTGGATATATAATATCAGACAAAACAGACTTTAAGACAAAAATTGTTACTCTAGACAAAGGATATTTTATAATGGTAACAGCATCAACCCACAAACAAGATGCAACAATTATAAATATATATGCACCTAACAGCACCAAGTTGACAGAATTGAAGGAAGAAAAAAGCAATAGAACAATAATAGTTGGAGATTTTAATACCCTATTTTCAATCATGGATAGAACGACTAGACAGAAGATCAACAACAACAACAAAAAAATAGAATATTTAGGCAACACTATAAACTAACTAGAGTTAATAGACATGAAACTCTACTTAGAAACAGCAAAATTCACATTCTTCTTAAGTGCACATGGAACATTCTGCAAAATAGACCAAATATTAGGTTACAAAAAGCTGAATAAATTAAAATAATTAAAATTGCATGAAGTATATTTTCTGATCACAAGAGGAGAAACAGGGAAAATTAGAAGCTAATTTGAGATAAATGAAAATTAAAACACAACATTCAAAACATATGAGAGGGATCTAAAAGAGTGCTACAAAGGAAATTTGTAGCTATCAAGGCTTATATTTTAAAAATTTAAAAAATATTGTAAATCAGTAATCTAAACCCAAGACAGTGGATTAAAGACTGAAGCATAAGATCTGAAACAGAAAAAGTTCTAGAAGAAATGTAGGAAAAAAACTATATAGCATTGGTTTCAGCAATGAGTTTTTGGAGTTGACCCCAAAGCTCAGGAAACAAAAGCAAACATCGAGAAATGGAATTACTTCAAACTAAAAAGTAATTTGCCAAAGAAACAATCAACAAAATCCATGCAATGAAATATTATTCAGCCACAAAAAGAAATGAGGTACTGATTTATGCTACAATATGGATGAACCTTGAAAACACACTAAGTGAAAGAAGCCAGATACAAAAGGCCACATATTGTATGATTTTATTTATATGACATGTCCAGAATAGCCAAATCCATAGAAAATAGATTAAAGATTACCATCACTTGGAGTGAAGGAAGATACGGAGTCACTTAAAATGTGCACAGGATTTCTTTTTGGAGTGATGAAGATATTCTGAACTTAAGTAGTAGTGATGGTTGCACAACCTTGTGGACATACTAAAAATTTCTGCATTGGATATACAGTTTAAAAGAGTGAATTTTGTGGTATGTTAATTATAGCTTTATAAAATAATAGTACAATCATGTCATTGGAAAAATTCAGGATACTACATGTTATAAACTAAAGAGTATATGAAAAATCTAGGAAAGCTATACTCTTTAGAACAAAAGATAAATGTATTTGATCATTTAAAATTGAAGCCTGGCCACAGTGGCTCATGCCTGAAATCTCAGCACTTTGGGAAGCTGAGGCAGATAGATTGCTTGAGCCTAAGAGTTCAAAACTAGGCAAGGCAACATGGTGAAATACCATTTCTACAAAAAAATACAAAAATTAGCCATGGATGGGGTGTGTGCCTGTAGTCCCAGCTACTCTGGAGGCTGAGAGGTAGGAGGATCACTTGTGTCAGGGATGTCAAGGTTGCAGTGAGCCGTGATCCCACCACTGCACTCCAGCCTGGGAAAGAGAGTGAGACTCTATCACAAAAGAAAAAATAAAATAAAATAAAATAAAATAAAATTCAAAATTTCTATATGGTAAAATATATCATAAGCAAAAATATAATAAACAAAAATGTATAATGCTGATAAGAGACACAAGGTTATTACACATACACAGAGTTCTTTTAAAGTGAAAGAAAATTGACAAACAATTCAATAGAAAAATAGTCAAAGGTAATGAATAATCAACCCATTGAAGGGTAAATCCAAAAAAGTTAACAGACAACAAGATTCACTAGTAGTCAGGGAAATGCAAATTAAAGCTATAATGAGGTAATACGATAAACCCATCAAACTGACAAAGTTGAAAATCAAATAACACCCGTACGTTGCTGGTGGAAATGTGAAGTTTTACAGCATTTTTGGAAAGCAATCTGGAAACATCTATTGAAATAAAATATTAATTTACTCAACTCAGCAATCCCATTCATTGTAGTTTATTCCATTGTAGTAAAAGCATGTGTACAAGGATGTTTATTTCAGTATTCTTTATAGTGTCAAACAGAAACAAAAACCTGGAATAATCTAGATAATTTCCTCTATTGGGTGAAGGCTGAGTAAATTATAGTACATCTAATTCATAGACTATTAGACTGCAATTAAAACTAATATACTACTGTTATCCCAGATGAGCGAAGATATTTCTCAGAAGTATTCTTAACTTAGAAATGCAAGATACATGAAGTCCTTGCCCCATGCCTATGTCCTGAATGGTATTACCTAGGTTTTCTTCTAGGGTTTTTATGGTTTTAGGTCTAACATTTAAGTCTCTAATCCATCTTGAATTAATTTTCATATAAGGAGTAAGGAAAGGATCCAGTTTCAGCTTTCTACTTATGGCTAGCCAATTTTCCCAGCACCATTTATTAAATAGGGAATCCTTTCCCCATTTCTTGTTTTTGTCACTCATAGGTGGGAATTGAATAATGAGATCACTTGGACACAGGAAGGGGAGCATCACACACCGGGTCCTATTGTGGGGAGTGGGGAGGCGGGAGGGATAGCATTAGCAGATATACCTAATGTAAATGACGAGTTAATGGGTGCAGCACACCAACATGGCACATGTATACATATGTAACCAACCTGCACGTTGTGCACATATACCCTAGAACTTAAAGTATAATAAACAAAGAATAATTTTAAAATAAAAAAAGAAATGCAAGATACAAAATTATGCATAGTACAACCCCATTAAAAAATAATGACGAAATCCTATATATGTGTGTACACGTATGAACATGAAACAGTATCAAAGAATATATCCTAAGGGCAACATGGTTTGTCATGGGTTACCTAATGAAACAGAAGGAAGAAGAGAAATGAGAGCCAAGGAAAAAAGAAAAGGGAAAAAATAAACCTGCAGGTAATGATCACACTTATATAAAAGTAGATATTCATGTATATATATCTCTATATATGACATTTAAAATGAATATAAAAAATTACATTAAGGCTGAAATGAGACAGTGTAAGTGAATGTGCTTTGCTTTGTGAATTTAAGAGATTATACAAACAAGAAATATTATGATGTAAAACTATGGCATTCTAGTAGTCGAAAATGAAGAAACATACATAACTCTAAGATATCTTCTACAACAAAAAAATGAAAAGAGCCTTACCTTAGGCAAGTCATTAATGTCCTTATCATATTTTGATATATGGTATTAAAATTGGTTGAAGAAGAATGACCTTGGTTAAGTGGGGTAAGAAACTTCCTGTATAACTCACCTAGCAAATTCAAGACTCTTTTAGTCACTGAATGCCACAAAGCTATTAGGGGAGAAAAGCTACACTTTTTGTTGCTTTACAGCAACTTTGATTTTAACTACTCAGTAGTCCTTCAGAATCCCACTTATGCTCATAAAAATTAAGGGTTGAAAAAGGCATTATAGTCTACTCCGGAAAAAATACATAGTTGGATTGAATAGTCGCTGATAAATTAATGTTGCACTTTCTTACTGTGGAGTTTCTAAAAGATGATTTTATTTATTTATTTATTGTACAAATGTATGAGGTACATGAAAAATTTTCATACATGTATGTAATATATAGTGACTTGTTCAATCCATTGAAACATATTGTTTAGCAGGGGAGTTGTACAGAAAAGATGAGATGTGGAATTTAGATTCAAAGATCGTGTTCACTCCCAATTCTACTATTACATAGTTGTTTGACTTCTGGCAGTTTACTAAATTCATCCATGAGTTTCATCAACCTCACTTCATAGGGTTATGAGAAGATTAAACTAACTAGATATATAAAACCAGTTACTACAATACCTCTGTCTTTGTAGGCATTCAAACATTTAGTTTTATTTTCTTTCTTTTTCTTGTATTTTTTTGGGGGGGGGAGGGGGAATGGAGTCTCGCTCTGTCACCAGACCGGAGTGCAGGGGCACGATCTTGGCTCACTGCAACCTCCACCTCCTGGGTTCAAGCGGTTCTCCTGCCTCAGCCTCCCGAGTGGCTGGGACTACAGGCACGCGCCACCACACCGAGCTAATTTTTGTATTTTTAGTAGAGACAGGGTCTCACTACGCTGACCAGGATGGTCTCAATCTGTTGACCTCGAGATCCGCCCACCTTGGCCTCCCCAAGTGCTGTAATAGTCATTTTTATTTTTTATTTTTCATTACACCTAGGGAAGCTTCTCCACTCAATCTGTTACTCCAAAACCCCAGAAAATACCATACAGCAAATAGTTGCTCAACATAGAAGGAAACAAATAGTTCCTTGAAAGCAGGTCTTACAAACCTAAGATGAGGTGAATGTTGTTTTGATAGCTGCCTCAGTCTCCCTCTAGTGTTTAATGAGCCTATAATAACCATTATCTTCCCTGAGCTACACATATGCCCCTACTTCCCTCCCTCTTTTAGAAGCAAAGCCAAACCCTTTCTACACAAATATGTGGAAATGTTTAAAGACAGATAAACCAGTACTTGTGAGATTTAATTTTTCATTGATCTTATGTGGGGAGTGGGTAAGAAAATTGGAATTTAAGACATTTGTGTTAATATGACTTTGAAGCCACAAAGTGAAGCTTGTAGCTAATAAGGTCATAGACTTATTAACTGTAGTTAGAGCGAAGAAGCTCTTATCCTTGAACTGAAATTCCAGACACATGGCTCAACTAACAACTTTGAGTAGCTTCTACCCCTTTAATCACCTCACCGTTTTTTTTTCTTTACCTCCATCATTAATGAAATCTGGTCTATTATCTCTCCACACAGAAAACAAATTACTTGATTTTTTTGCTTGTTTGTTTGTTTGTTTGTTTAACATTTTGCTAGCTTCTTGCCACTGGATTTGAACATAGGAACACATCTAAATTAAATGTCAGGCTCAGAGGTCCTTCCTAAAGGCAAGCACCGGAAGCAATGAAAGTATATTATGTTCACCAAGAAACAAGTGGAAGTGTTGAATATCTTGTTTAATAAGAACCCATACCAAAACTCAAGCCTTCAGAAATAAATAGCTTCAAAAATGGTCATGCATCCAATGGTGCTGCAGGTTTGGTTCAAGAATTATGGAGTAAAACTCAAGAATGCAATCTATGAGCACATTCAGGAAACACAAGAGGCTTAACAACAGCAATTACCAGGGGGAGGCATCAAGACCAGCCCTTCCAAGGGAAACATGGTAATACGACCCAGATCTCCTAATGATGACTATTCTATATCCCTCATATATAGAGATCTTCTGATGCTCTCACTGCAACTCAGCATATGTCTCAAATTGAAGGTTCCCACAGATCACTCTGTTGATCTCAAAATAGTCCACTTTGGCTGCTGCCAAGATCCTAACCTATACTGCCTCTATCCCATTTTGGAATCCCAAGTTCTTTCCCCAAGTTTCAATTTCCCATTCTTTTGGCTCTCCATTTCTACAAAGAATGAATCAGTGAGAGAAGCTAGACACAAAACACCACATGTTGTAATGATTTGTAATGACTCCTATACAAGAGAATACTTTTCAGCAATAAAAAGGAGCAAACTAGAGATATACTCAACACGGGTAGATTTCAAAAACATTAAATTGAGTGAAAGAAAAAAAGCATTCTAGTAGTTGAAAATGAAGAAACATACATAACTCTAAGATATCTTCTACAACAAAAAAATGAAAAGAGCCTTACCTTAGGCAAGTCATTAATGTCCTTATCATATTTTGATATATGGTATTAAAATTGGTTGAAGAAGAATGACCTTGGTTAAGTGGGGTAAGAAACTTCCTGTATAACTCACCTAGCAAATTCAAGACTCTTTTAGTCACTGAATGCCACAAAGCTATTAGGGGAGAAAAGCTACACTTTTTGTTGCTTTACAGCAACTTTGATTTTAACTACTCAGTAGTCCTTCAGAATCCCACTTATGCTCATAAAAATTAAGGGTTGAAAAAGGCATTATAGTCTACTCCGGAAAAAATACATAGTTGGATTGAATAGTCGCTGATAAATTAATGTTGCACTTTCTTACTGTGGAGTTTCTAAAAGATGATTTTATTTATTTATTTATTGTACAAATGTATGAGGTACATGAAAAATTTTCATACATGTATGTAATATATAGTGACTTGTTCAATCCATTGAAACATATTGTTTAGCAGGGGAGTTGTACAGAAAAGATGAGATGTGGAATTTAGATTCAAAGATCGTGTTCACTCCCAATTCTACTATTACATAGTTGTTTGACTTCTGGCAGTTTACTAAATTCATCCATGAGTTTCATCAACCTCACTTCATAGGGTTATGAGAAGATTAAACTAACTAGATATATAAAACCAGTTACTACAATACCTCTGTCTTTGTAGGCATTCAAACATTTAGTTTTATTTTCTTTCTTTTTCTTGTATTTTTTTGGGGGGGGGAGGGGGAATGGAGTCTCGCTCTGTCACCAGACCGGAGTGCAGGGGCACGATCTTGGCTCACTGCAACCTCCACCTCCTGGGTTCAAGCGGTTCTCCTGCCTCAGCCTCCCGAGTGGCTGGGACTACAGGCACGCGCCACCACACCGAGCTAATTTTTGTATTTTTAGTAGAGACAGGGTCTCACTACGCTGACCAGGATGGTCTCAATCTGTTGACCTCGAGATCCGCCCACCTTGGCCTCCCCAAGTGCTGTAATAGTCATTTTTATTTTTTATTTTTCATTACACCTAGGGAAGCTTCTCCACTCAATCTGTTACTCCAAAACCCCAGAAAATACCATACAGCAAATAGTTGCTCAACATAGAAGGAAACAAATAGTTCCTTGAAAGCAGGTCTTACAAACCTAAGATGAGGTGAATGTTGTTTTGATAGCTGCCTCAGTCTCCCTCTAGTGTTTAATGAGCCTATAATAACCATTATCTTCCCTGAGCTACACATATGCCCCTACTTCCCTCCCTCTTTTAGAAGCAAAGCCAAACCCTTTCTACACAAATATGTGGAAATGTTTAAAGACAGATAAACCAGTACTTGTGAGATTTAATTTTTCATTGATCTTATGTGGGGAGTGGGTAAGAAAATTGGAATTTAAGACATTTGTGTTAATATGACTTTGAAGCCACAAAGTGAAGCTTGTAGCTAATAAGGTCATAGACTTATTAACTGTAGTTAGAGCGAAGAAGCTCTTATCCTTGAACTGAAATTCCAGACACATGGCTCAACTAACAACTTTGAGTAGCTTCTACCCCTTTAATCACCTCACCGTTTTTTTTTCTTTACCTCCATCATTAATGAAATCTGGTCTATTATCTCTCCACACAGAAAACAAATTACTTGATTTTTTTGCTTGTTTGTTTGTTTGTTTGTTTAACATTTTGCTAGCTTCTTGCCACTGGATTTGAACATAGGAACACATCTAAATTAAATGTCAGGCTCAGAGGTCCTTCCTAAAGGCAAGCACCGGAAGCAATGAAAGTATATTATGTTCACCAAGAAACAAGTGGAAGTGTTGAATATCTTGTTTAATAAGAACCCATACCAAAACTCAAGCCTTCAGAAATAAATAGCTTCAAAAATGGTCATGCATCCAATGGTGCTGCAGGTTTGGTTCAAGAATTATGGAGTAAAACTCAAGAATGCAATCTATGAGCACATTCAGGAAACACAAGAGGCTTAACAACAGCAATTACCAGGGGGAGGCATCAAGACCAGCCCTTCCAAGGGAAACATGGTAATACGACCCAGATCTCCTAATGATGACTATTCTATATCCCTCATATATAGAGATCTTCTGATGCTCTCACTGCAACTCAGCATATGTCTCAAATTGAAGGTTCCCACAGATCACTCTGTTGATCTCAAAATAGTCCACTTTGGCTGCTGCCAAGATCCTAACCTATACTGCCTCTATCCCATTTTGGAATCCCAAGTTCTTTCCCCAAGTTTCAATTTCCCATTCTTTTGGCTCTCCATTTCTACAAAGAATGAATCAGTGAGAGAAGCTAGACACAAAACACCACATGTTGTAATGATTTGTAATGACTCCTATACAAGAGAATACTTTTCAGCAATAAAAAGGAGCAAACTAGAGATATACTCAACACGGGTAGATTTCAAAAACATTAAATTGAGTGAAAGAAAAAAAAAACATGAAAGACTACACACTGTATAATTCCATTTATACAAATCCTTAGAGCAGGAAAAACTAATCTGTAGTGGCAAAATCATATTAATGACTGTCTATGTGCGGAAGGAATTGATGGAAAGAGGCATAAGCAAATTTATACGAGCGGTGGAAATGTCTTATGTCTTAATTAGGGTGGCAGTTATCTGGGTGTATAAATTCATCGAAACACATAGAACTATATGTTTAAAATGCATGCACTTTATTTTACATAAATTGTGTCTCAATAAAGATAAAGATATAAAAATGAATAAAGGTTTGCTGGTTACCCTTTCTATTACTGTGGAGACTGCCCTACACATGAAGGAAAGGGCACAGTGTACAGATACTTCAGTGTGTCCATCAACCTTGTCTATGCTGTTAAAATTTTGAATGGCCTTTCCATTAAAGAAGAAAAGCAAAAGGAAGCAATGGAGGGGAACCCATTTTCTGACTAAGCAGTGGGTACTTGTACAATACATGAAGAGCGCAAAGAACTAACTAGACTTTACAATGTCTGGGACCTTCACTACTCCCCATTATTCATGGGCCTAAAAGAGACATCCAGGGGTCAAGTATCTTTATAATAAACTGTTAGTCTACAAAAGTTGAATCTAGTTACAGTATCAGTTTTTTGGAACCTTGCACCCATTAGAAAGCCTCGCACACAGGTCCTGCACATGTTTAGTTCAACCCAAGCCTGTAGTATTTCTTTACTGAGCTCCCATGTAGGAAATCTCAGTTTTTGTCTATAGTACTGACCTTGGAAGAGCTAAAAGACTTTATAATGTTCTCTTCCTCTCCCTCTCCTCTCATCTTTTTCTCTTAAGTTGATTAATTCATTCTGTTCTCTATTTATAGGCTGTTATGAAATCTGGCTGTCAGTAATCAATAACCCAGGGCTTGAAAGTTTCTGAAGGAAAAGTCTCTTTTGTAGATATAAAAAGTCAAGCTTTTTATAAAGAGTAATTAAGGTAATGATGTCTGAATTGGGGTGGGGGGTGTTGAGATTCCATCATCTATAATGTTTCCACTATGTAATTCAAGTGTCTTATTTAAAGAAGCTACTAAATGAGAAGCCATGTAAAGAATAAGAAGAAGCTTCAGTATAGGTAGTTCAGTAAGAAAAATAACTCTTAAGAAAGCTATTTTAGATGACTGCTAATAACATTATACAATAACCTAATCATACATGTTTTGTTTTACTTTATCAAAACGATGATGGTATAATTAATTTAGATGAC
>NW_012102798.1:2165887-2166655 GCF_000951045.1 Mandrillus leucophaeus
AGTCCTTTTTGGAAAGGGAAAAGAGGGTATTAATGGAGCCGTTGGTAATTACGTCTCTGGGATTTTTAAGAGACTGTGGCGCGATCTCGGTTCACGCAAGCTCCGCCTCCCAGGTTCGAGCTATTCTCCTGCCTCAGTCTTCCGAGCACCTGGGACTACAGGTGTGTGCCACCACGCCCGGCTAATTTTTGTATTTTTAGTAGAGATGGGGTTTCACCATATTGGTCAGACTGGTCTTTAACTCCCTTGTTTATTTGTTTGTTTGTTTGTTTTCTTTCCATGAAAACTGAATCAGAGAAGGTTTAGACATTATTCGCTCCCTCCCACCATCTGCAGAAAAGAGACATAAATGACCTTTGTTTGGTGCAAAGAATAATGAGTACTATGTGATTGCCAGATCATAATGTTATATTATCAGCCCCCTTTGCATTTCGTATTTACAGCGACATGTGGCTGAGCTCAAACTTGTCTTTTAATCTTCCCCTTGTTCTGATTGGACAGTGGAGTTGATAGGTCTGTAATTTCGGCAAATGCTGTGTGGGAAACTAAAGAACAGCAGGAACAAATTAGTGTCATTCTTTTCACATGTCATGGACAGAGTGTAAAAAGGCAGTTTGCTTCTCTGGTTGGGAGAAGTGGGAGGGAAGGATGTGTACTATTAGTAGAGAGTAAGTTGGTAAAATGTAGAAAAATGAACTGAATGGATTTTAATTTTTTGTTGGGGGGCGGTTAGTATAGAAGAGGTAGTGCAACGTTTAATGGTTCAAG
>NW_012102798.1:2166705-2168172 GCF_000951045.1 Mandrillus leucophaeus
TGGCTTCACAATATGAAGGACTAGTTTAAAGCCGGCAAGTCCACAATCTTGGGGCATGGAATTATTCTGAAGGTACATAAGAAAGGCAGAAGAAAACAGGGACATCTCTCCATCAAGATCACCAAAAGGGACTTGGTCAGAGATAGTGTGCAGGACATCATTTTTTTTTTTTTTTTGTATGAGTTTAAAAGGTAGAAGCGTAGGGTTTTACATGGATATATTGCATAGTGGTAAAGTCTGGGCTTGTAGTGTAACCATCACTCAAACAGGGAACATTGTCCCCATTAAATAATTTGAATTGCAAAATGTTAAACCCTGAAGGGCCCTCAGAGATGACCTAGTCCAGTCCTCCTTTATAGATGAGGAAGTGGAGATCTAGAGAAGGAAAGCAGCTTTCCCAATATCACACAGCTAGCAGCTGCACTTCTCAAAATAAGACATGCCTAAGCCAGGGAACACATTAAGGTTTTATGAGGGGAACCCAAAACAACAGGATTACTGATTCTTGGTGCATCAACTTTCCTATAGATTGGTCATTTAATATAAACAGGAATCATTCATAATCAGAGAAATGCAAATTAAAATAGTCACTGGGCTGTCACTTTACACATTTCAGGCTGGCAAAAGTAAAAAATTTGGATAATACCGAAGGTTGGAAGGGATGAGGGAAAAGAGAAACAAACCCTCCTCCACTGCAGGTGGGAGTCAAAGCTGGTACAGCCATTCCAAAGAGCAGTCTGGCACAACTCACTCTCATGAAGAAAACACACATTCTATGGCCCAGCAGTTCTTCTCCTGGTATATACTCCAAAGAAAGTTGCACATGAATCCACATGTAGACATGTACAAAGATACTCTCTGCATCTTCGTCTAGGGAGTCAGGAAGTTGGCAGCCATCTGGGTGCTTGTCCCTGGGAGAGTGAACAAGTGAAACGTGGCAGATGTACATGCTGGAGTGTAATGCCTCAGTGTAACATCAGGTTAGATGTATACAAAGAGCATGGATGGTTCTTACATCAGTGTTGACAGGAAAGACATAAAAACTGAAAGGAGACGTGTAATAAATGCCATTTCCACACATTAAAATGCACGTACATAAAACCATATATTTTGAATAACACATTCAAATCAAAAGATACTCCAAAACACATGAGGATGGCTGTATATGTTGGGGGAAAAAATGGGAAAGGGAGTGGAGACTAAAGGAGAATAAAATCACAATGAAATAAACAAGAGGTAGAATGCCAGATTTACATGAATTTTTAAAAGAAAACAGTAGATTTCAAATAAACGTTCTGCTTGTGGCTGGCATTGGACCACATCTCCAGTCGTGTCGAGAGTAGAGGTGGGAATAGTGTTGGGGGGGGGGTTATGAGTTCTTCCCCTAGAGCTATTTTGCTGGAAGATTTTGAGAGGCCCCGAACCACTCAGTATAACCACGGGCTTTGTTTATGAATCAATCCACTC
>NW_012102798.1:2171177-2172551 GCF_000951045.1 Mandrillus leucophaeus
ATAACCTAATCATACATGTTTTGTTTTACTTTATCAAAACGATGATGGTATAATTAATTTAGATGACTGCTAATAACATTATACAATAACCTAATTATACATATTTTGTTTTACTTATCAAAACGATGATGGTATAATTAATATAGGCAAATATAAGCTCCTTCGATGGTGAAAATAATTTCCTTATACATTCACAAATATTGAGTACTTAATGTGTGCCAAGGATTGTTCTAGATAGCAAGGAATACATGAACAAAATAGACAATGTACAACTCTGATGATGCTAAGTACAATGGAGAAAAATTAAGAATGGTAGAGGATAGGGAGTAAAAGGACTTCCATATTGGATAAGATGTTTAAGGAAGTTCACTCTAATGAAGTGACATTTAGCCTGAGAGGGAAAATGTTCCAGGTAGGCAAAAGAGTAAGTTCCATGTTTCTGAGATACAAGATTGAGAAAGACTGTGGTAGGTTCTGGCATACGTGGCCTAAAGCAACCTGGGGGTTGGGGGAAAGGTGGAACACAAGTCAAAAATGTATTTGTAAATTAGAGTTGTTTGTAGAATTTTGTTAGTGATGTTTTGCTTGACACACACAAGATGATCAATAAATATTTTGAAAATAAGTGCTGTGTGTTGTTGCAATGAGCACCAGTGGTCAGTATATTCTGATACAAGAGCTATTTTCCTTTAGGAACTTCCTATGTCATTGTTGAAGCAACATCCACAAATAAAGTTGTTAGATGCTATTGAAGCTCTGATAAAAAGCAGAATGAGCATTGGGAAGAGCATAAGCTTGGGAATCAGACAAACCTTTGAGTCCCAACTCTACCACTTACTAGATATGTGACCATTAGCATGCTATTTAACCTCTGTGACTCAGTCTTATTCATCAGATGGATGTAAAAGTGCCTTTCTCACACCATTTCAAAGATTATAATACATGGTGCATTTGAAATGTTGAGCACCATATCTGACACATACCTAATAAATAGCAGCTCCTCCTCATTCCTTGCATACACCTGGTGATTTAAAAGTAGGTACACTGATTTACCTGATACCATCAAATTTGATTCACACAGCAGCCCCAGGAGGCAGAGTCCCAGTGAGCAGCATGGTCTACGAACACTCAAAATACTCAAGGAAAGGCAGAGTCCATGGCCAAGTTAGTTGGGGGAAGCATGGCTTTTTTTCTTCACCAGTCGTTCAACATCAACAAAGCAATAGTTTCCCTTGTTTAAGCCCTGACTACCTGGTAAAGAATACATGTCAGTCCTTTTTGGAAAGGGAAAAGAGGGTATTAATGGAGCCGTTGGTAATTACGTCTCTGGGATTTTTAAGAGACTGTGGCGCGATCTCGGTTCACTGCAGCCTC
>NW_012102798.1:2178081-2245532 GCF_000951045.1 Mandrillus leucophaeus
GGGGGGGGGGTTATGAGTTCTTCCCCTAGAGCTATTTTGCTGGAAGATTTTGAGAGGCCCCGAACCACTCAGTATAACCACGGGCTTTGTTTATGAATCAATCCACTCCAACTCATCTCTTCAACACTCCCTGAGGGGATATCTAGGCCAAAGGAGTCTGCTAGATCTACTTTCTCTGATTCTTTATTTCAACTCTTTCTCACATGGCTCCTGGAGGGAGAGCTGTTCTCCTAATCACCAACACGTGGGGCCTGACTTCTGGAGCTTTCTCTCTTCAACAATACGAGGTTTTTTCTGCTTCCCCTGATGGCTTCTCCCAGGAGAGTTTGTTGTAAGGACTGCCATTATATATTTAGTTTTGAGGCAACAGGAAAACATTCATCATGGCCAATGACGGGCTATGATTGTTTTACAACTTCATGGCTTCACAATATGAAGGACTAGTTTAAAGCCGGCAAGTCCACAATCTTGGGGCATGGAATTATTCTGAAGGTACATAAGAAAGGCAGAAGAAAACAGGGACATCTCTCCATCAAGATCACCAAAAGGGACTTGGTCAGAGATAGTGTGCATGGAAAAGGGGAAGAACTTGAGAAGGCCTAAAATTTGTAGGAGAGTATGAGAAAAGTGGGGCTGGTAAAATAGGTCTCTGTGATTAATACTTTATGTTTCTAAAGAGCACGTTGATGAGGAAAACAAAAGAACAATCTGAGAGGCTTCAATAAGAGAGAGATGTGAAATCAATGTTAAATTGCAAGCTAATTATATCATTTAAGCATTTTCATATTTACAACCTGCCTAGTTGCAGAAGCTGACAAAATTTCCAAGAAACTATGGCTTATCATTTTCTCAGAAACACAAAAATGTCAAAAGTCCTTAATGTAGCTTTCACCTGGATCCCCTTCCTCATCACTACTATCTCATCGACTCCTTTTGGCCCTTTTGCCCATTATACAGGTGCAGCATCTCTGTTGTTTTGTAGTATTTATCCTCATCTCCAACCAAACAGCAAACCAAGATGGGGAACTCCCAGGACCAAAAAGTTCCCACTACTAGGATTACACATGGTGTTAGGAAGTTGCACTTAACTCCCAGAAAGCTAGCACTGGACATTGCTTGATCGGTTTTATCTAATTTTCTAAATTTTTAAAACTCCAGTGAATGTGCTGAAGGGTGGGTTTTAGAATGGGTCAGACAAGGGTTGAAGACTTGGATCTACCTTGGAGTGGCAAGTTACTTAATCTCTCTCGATCTCAGTTTCTTCGCAGTAGCCAGTACTTGGCATGTAACTGATATTTGTATATCTGGAGAACTGAATGCAAAACTATACAATGATGATGAGCATAACTTTCTCACAGGATCGTTGTGAAAGTTAGGCAGTGTGGTGATAAGCTATTAGCACAGTATAAGTTTTACATATATTATAGTGTTTAGTATATGAGAGGCATCAGAATTTCCCCACTTCCTTTTGATCTCTCTTTCCCCTCTAAATTCCATGCTGAGAATACTCAACTCCCCAGCCTCTTTGCCTTTTTCTCTTAAATTTCCTTTTCACATCCATCTTTAGGACTTCGTCATTTGAGTGACATTTGGTAGTTCTTATGTACCTTAATCACTCCTCTTCTTCCTCTGTCCTTGTCAGAGCAACGTCATCTCAAGCTCTATAACTGAATTTGGCCTTCAGATAATCATACCCTTTTCAATCTAACCCTCTCAGATAAGATACGGATTTGAAAGAGGGAGAGAGAGAGAGAGAGAGAGAGAGTGAGAGAGAGAAAGAGAGAGATGTTCTGAAACAATCTAGATATCTTTATTTTATTCCACCTGTCGTTTTAAAGTTATGCAGCTCTTGGACAAAGCCCCAACTTCATCTGAGTGATATTAGGCAAAATACTTAACTTCTGTAAGTCAGTTTACTCACTTGCAGAATGGAGATAACAGCACTCACTGTGCAGGGTGTTGTGAAGACTAAACAAAATCATGCATGGGGCATGAAGTACCACATCAGAGGTTTTCAAACTTGTCTCACCACTCAGAGCTCATCTTATCTCCCCTAACTACCACAACTCTGGACCTGGGTTTTGAGGTTTTGTTTTGTTTTTACTAAAATACATAAGATAACAATTTTTTTTTCTTAAAAACATAAATAGCCACCAGTCAGAATAGTCCCACATGGTCAGTATTACATCTGTGGATTACTAAACTCCTATACAAAAGAAAAAAAAATGTCCTTTCTAGCCTGAACAACTATATTGTGAGTAAGTGTACAATTTCAATTGAGTTAAATTGCTCTGAACCTAGAAAAGTCATTAATTAATAAGTGTTTGCTATCAACTTCCCACTATACTCCCATTTTCACCTCAACACACATACGAATGCACACACACATGTTACTAGAACATGTTACTAATCTAGAACATGTTACTAATCCTCCTTTTTGATGTAGAATCTGGGTAAGTGGTTCTACAAAATAAAGAGCTAATATAAGGAAAGGGGGTGGGGGAACAAAAAAAGACATGAGAGGCTCCATGGGCTGTATTTGTGAGAAAGGTTTTGGGAGACAGAGTTGGGGAGAAACAGGACCTGGAGGCAGCTGTGGTGTTTGGAACATACTGAGAATGCGGGAAATTGAAAGGGGATTTTGGAGAACTCTTTCTGTTTCTTATGAATGTACTCTGTCTTTGGCACTTTAGAGAGAGCTTGCAATGAAGATTTCAACTGCTCTTCAATTAGTTTTTATGTAGGATTGGTGTTCCTCTGATTGTAACACTGTGAGACATGGGGTCATGAGGCAACTGGGCTTTGTTTAAGTTACACAGCACGACCTCCTAAACTAGGTCAAATTGTTTGCTAAACCGACTGCCTCATTTCTTACGGGAATGAACACAGTCTTTAAGTGTGAAATTTTTCCAAAGTTCTCCCCGGAGCCCCGAGGTATTTTCTCCAAAATACATTAACTTCTTCTACAGCTGAAAATCAAGCTCTGCTCCTTATTTGGCAGGATCTGTATCACTTCCAATCTGAATTGTAGATTATTAATGACAAGCTGTCATTTATCTGTTAGCACTTTACAGATACCATCTCATTTAGTTCTTATAATAACTCTGGTACATGGAAATTATTGTCTTCATTTTACATGTAAGAGATCCAGGGAGTGGAAGTGACTTTTCCAAGGTCACCAGTAGAGACATAATTCAAACCTAAATCTGTCCAATGCCATGACCTGTACTTTCAACTACTACACTTTGATGTCTGGAAATATGCTAATGGGTTATTACCTATGCTGGGAATAGAAGGATTTTAATTGAGTATCCAATATTATTGTTAATATTATTGTCAAGAGAATGAATGAATTTGTGAAGAGGAAGCAGTTCATTCAAGTGAACTATGATAGGATTGGTTGCGAATAAGACACCACATGTAGAGTATCAATTATTTTTAGAGTGAAATTAACAAGAAACAGTGATTTGGGTTGGAAAGATATGAGCAGCTACTCTGTAGTGAGTGAGAGACCTTTCTGAACAGGGGGAATAGAGGAGAAGGTTTTTGTGAAAGCAAAGAAAGGGGATAAAAGGATTAAAAGGAAGTGAATGTGAGCACTGTAGAAAAATTAAGAAAGGAGGATGAGTTAGGGGGCAGGCCAGAGCACCTACAGAAATGGTTTCAAAGCAAAGCTCCAGAAATCCTAAATACACGAATGAATAGAAAATACCACTTAAGCTGCACTTACTTTTGGCTTTCAAGGTGTAAAGGAAGAAATATGCTCTCATTAGGTGTTACTTTTCTAATACAGCAGGCAGGGGTGGAGGGAGGGAAAAAGTCTCAGTGATCTTGGCCTAAGGGACTTACAGGGGCAGCTGCTCCCACACACACTTTGTAGAAAGTTTAAACGAGGTTACTGCATCAGAATTCTTGTCCAGTGCTCCCATCCCTACCCCGAGAAATGAAACCTGTTAGGATCCAGTGATTAATCTGTTTCTCTAGAACCCGTCTGAGGGCACTTTTAGAAGTACAGCCAATATCCTATAAAATGCAGAGGGAATCAGATGGAGAAAGAGGTCCCAGAAAGGGCAATCTTTTCGCCAAAAAACAGTGAAATTAGAGAAGAGAATTATCAAGGGCCCCAGCTTCTCAGTTCTTCCTCTTCTTCCCACACAGTACTCTTCTCTTCTCAGCCTTATCACACCCAATGCCTACTCACAATCCCCAAAATGTCCTTTCAGATCTTTCATTCACATCCAGGTATAAACTATTCCTAACAACTTCAAAGAGCTTAAGGCTTGTGTAGGACACAAGGAACACCTTTCATATTGGAGCTACTTTCATATTGGAAAGTAGCACCTTTCATATTGGAGCTACTTACACAGGTCTAGTAGTGCTTCTTAAACTTCATCTCAAGTTCCCCCTTTGCAGAAGAGAATGAAAAAATACCTCCCAGGAGGTCGGAGACATAGCGGCAAGACTGGAATTTAATTTAATTGCAAGACTGGAATTTCTTTGCTGTCTCCTGTTTTATATATACATATATATGTGTGTTTATATATATGTGTGTGTGCATCTATATGTGTATATGTGCTCCATATAGCCAGCTGTGGTGGCTAGCACTTTGGGAGGCCAAAGCAGGTGAATTTCTTGAGGTCAGGAGTCCAAGACATTCCTGGGCAACATGGTGAAACCCTGTCTCTACAAAAAATTAGTTGGGAATGGTGGCACGCGCCTGTGGTTTCAGCTACTTGGGAGGCTGAGGTGGGAGGATTGCTTGAGCCTGGGTTGAGGAGGTTGCAGAGAGTCGAGATCGTGCCACTGCACTCCAACCTTGTAAACGAAGTAAGATCCTGTCTTAAAAAAAAGATACATGAATTTCATAGTCCATTCTATTAGATACTGCTATGAACTGAATTGTACCACCTTCCAAATTCATATGTTGGAGCCCTAACCTCCAATATGATGGCATTTTAAGATGGGGCTTTTGGATGGTAGTTAGGTTTAGATGAGGTCATGAAAATGGAGCTCTCATGATAGGATTAGTGCCCTTAGAAGAGACACCAGACAGCTTACTTGTCTATCTCTGCCACTTGAGACAGCAAGAGGTCAGCTGTTTGCAAGCTAAGAAGAGAGACCTTACTGGAGAACCAAATTGGCCAGCACCTTGATCTTAGACTTTTCAGCCTCCAGAAGTGTGAGAAATAAATTCTTGTTGTTTAAACTACCCAGTCTATGGTATTTTGTGATGGCAGCTGAGCTTACTAATATCAATGCTTGCTTCAATATATAAACAATGGTTTAAATACTCTAAAAGTCCGTAACTTCCCTTTCCTCAAATCTTGGAGTAAAAATTGACACTCCAGGAAGATACACCTTATTTAACCTATTACACAATCCAGGAAGATTTGCATCTCAAGAGGAAGCAAAGGTCTCATCTGAAGGGCACTGGGGAACAGAAGGAAGCTTTGTTTTTGTTTTGCTGGAATCATTCTAATCCCCCCACCCCTCTGTGTTTCCACACTATGTGCAGTGGCTTCTTACATCTGGGGTTTCAGCCATACTGGCTCTAAGGAGTCTCTAAAAAGGACAGCATAAGCTGGTACACTGAATGAAAACCAAGAACAAGCAATCAATGTACAACAGTTTCCCAAATCCATTCATCCACGTAGAAAGTTTCTACTATGTGCCAAGCAACAGGCCATGTACCAGAAGTACAGAGAGAGTTTCGCCATAATTCTAAATGGAGAAATCTGATCAGAAAGATATGTCTGGTATCCAGAAAAAAAGGAAAGACGCTCTTTTGCCCCTAAGCCTAACCTGTCCTCCATTTCCCTGCCTACCATCCTTTTATCCAATCAGAGAGCTATAGAATATTGTAAAACTAAATACTAACACAAAAATAGGGCCCTCTCCAAAAATAGCTCATTCCTCACAGCACTGACTTCTAAATATTGTTAGCCATGTGTTTTCATTTGATATCCTTAATCATTAGGGTACATTAGGGTACTGGGAAGATATAGCCCAGAAATAAGAGGATGATTTTTTAAAGTTACCAGACTCAACCTGGCTTTGTCTCAGAGTGGCAGGTGATTTACTTTGCTTATATTTGAATGACACTCTAAGTACCAAGTTTATCTTCTTCCAGTTAGGTAGTAGATTTGAGACCTCTTAGAAGCTTTTCTAACCCCACTCACCCGATTCTAGCTGTAGAACTTTAGCAAAAACCCCCAGAAAGTGGCATGACTTTTTGTCAAAATTTAGAGGTCCCCACATAACTCAAGCACTCTTAACACCAACTTTTGCTTATATCAAATAGTACTAGAGAGTACCTCCCAATTGGAGAAAAGATAGTAATAATCCCTTGCAAGTCACTTAAGCCATTTGAACCTCCGTTTCCTCATTTATCAAATGGGGCTAATATAACTACTACTTTGCCTCACAAGGACAGTATGACAGAAAATGAGTCCCTCTTGTAAGTGAGTGATGATGAGGAAGTAGAAAACACAGCAAAGGAATTGTGAGGGCAGATATCAGGCAGTTCTTGTTGAGAGAAGGAAAAATAAAAGAACAACAGAAGAAATATCGTTACAAGATTAAGAAAGCTTAGCAGTACTCAAAAGTTTGAATTAGCCAATCTATAGCACAGTGAGGATCACAAGTGAAAGTTAACTGTGGAGGCAACAAGAAAAAATGTGCTGAATTTGGGTAAGATGAATGGAAGGAAGGAATGGAGGGAAGATGAGAGACAGATAAAAATATCCTGGGGATCTTATAAGGTGTGTCCTGTAAGGCCTGTACAAAGACATTGAGAAGGGATCACTTGCAGTGGGAAGATCTGCTAATGAAAAGAAATTGCTATGAAGTTACTTGTTCAGAGAGGAAAGAAATCTAACCAGGCAGACTGGGAATCCTGCTTATTGATACAATATCAATGACGTAACATGGACTAGTGGACATGCACATAAGCATGGACTTTGAAGTTAGAAAGACCGGACCTGGCTGTGAGTCTTTCTTAACCACTCATTGGTTAGGTGACTTGGACAAGTTAACCTTTGTGAATTTCAACATCCTCCACTGTGAAGTAGGCACAATAAGAGTTTTACACAGCATTGCTGTAAGTATTAAATGGGATATTGCATGTAACTGCTTAGAACACAGCCCAACCCACAGAAAATGATTAATACATGTTAGCCATTATCAGCTATTTGCAATTATTATCTTGGTTAATGGCAGACACAGAGTCAAGAGCTATTAACAGGAAGAATGGGGACAGAAAGATCTGAAGCAATGAAAACTGTGGAGAACAGTAGGCCCACGGAAGGAATGCCAACATGAAGAAAGCTGGGATCCCAGAGGTGTCATACATACACAAGGTTTCTAGCAGATGCTGAGCAGAGGGAGGCAGAGATCCTGAGAGAAGGACAGGAAGTGCCAAGGATAAGCTCCTCATCTTTCAGGATTTAGCTCCTGGACAGTCATGTGCACAGACAGCACTGGAACTAGCTTCCTGTTGTGGCCACTGCAGAAATATTTCCCGCTTGGAAGTAGAGTTTCCCACGGAGGAGGTAAAGAGTACTGAATACTGCGGGAAGACTCTGGGTAGCTGGGAATCTGCATGCACTGCTTCTACATAAAGCCAGCATAGGACAGATAGCACTTGACAAGCTCAGTGCTCACCCAGCCAAAGCAAGGGGCTCTGCTTCCCTTCTTCCATCTTTCCCCTCTTCATAACTGATTACTTTTCATGCTATCTGTTTGAACCAATTGAAAGAAAAGCATGCTAGTTAAGAACTCTGGAGTCAGCCTGGCTAGGTTTGAAAGCTGGTTTCTCCAGTTACTGTGTGACCTTGGGCAGGTCATGGAATCTCTCTAAGGCTTGGTTTTCTCACTTGTAAAAGGAGGATAATAGAATTGACCTTTCTTACAGGATTACATGACGCTTAAGTGAGATTACACATGGTAAATTCTTCTCCTGGAGCCCTGCATGCATGTACCTTCTGGAAAAGTGATAGTTCTGGTTACTCAATTGTCACACGTTGTTCTTTATGAGCACACCTCACACTGTAGCTTACTCCCAGAATGCAAACATCATCTGAACAAATTGTGCTTCCACATCAAATATTCATTAAGCACGGGAATGCTGGGGCTGTTCTGGGGGTCGGGGGTGAGATTTAGAAATGGACACATGAGCACCAGCCCACAATCAGTTTCCACTTGCAAATTTGTCAGTCTTTCCTCTCTCAAGTGACACTTGGTATGAGGCTTTTGAAAACCAGCAATAAGTTTTGAAGGGAATAATCTCTGCATATCCCATCTCATTTCATCCTCAAGCTACCACCAAGGAGCAGCAATCCCACTAGACAGATCACAGAATTTCAGATCAGGAAGGGACGGGCTACTCCAGGCGATACAGTAAAATCTCCTCTGAGGCCCAGAGAGGCCAAACGGTTTGATTGAAGCAAGACAGCAAGTCTGTGCCTGAGCTGGCCACCAAAACCAAACCACCTAATTCTAGTGCAGCTTCCCAAAGAAGGCAGCACATGACAAAATCTGAAAATTACACAATGTCCCTCTGAGAGTACAGCGCTGGCTGTACAATGGCATACATTATAGAAGGAATAACAATAGTGTTTCTTCTCTTCCTGATGAGCTGTGTCGGCAAGTTCTTAGTACTTATTTTAAAAGGTATGGCTGTTGGCTGGGTGTGGTGGCTCATGCCTGTAATCCCAGAACTTTGGGAAGCTGAGGCGGGCGGATCACCTGCGGTCAGGAGTTCAATACCATCCTGGCAATGTGGTGAAACCTATCTCTACTAAAAATACAAAAAATTAGCTGGGCGTGGTGGCGGGCGCCTGTAGTCCCAGCTACTCGGGAGGCTGAGGCAGGAGAATGGCGTGAACCTGGGAGGCGGGGCTTGCAGTGAGCGGAGATCACGCCACTGCACTCCAGCCTGGGTGACAGAGTGAGACACAATCTCAATAAATAAATAAATAAATAAATAAATAAATAAATAAATAAATAAAAAAGAAAAGAAAAGAAAAGAAAATACAACAATTAGCCAGGTATGCTGGTGCATGCCTGTACTCCCAGCTACTCAGGAGACTGAGGCAGGAGAATCACTTGAACCCAGGAGGCAGAGGTTGCAGTGAGCCAAGATTGAGCCACTGTGACAGAGCAAGACTCTGTAAAAAAAAAAAAAAAAGAAGATATAGCTGTAATTCACTGCGTACTCCCCTTCCTCTCCCTGAGCATGCCATGTGTTCAGTCATTTGCCTGCATGTAGATTCTTATGTTATGGAGAATCTGCAGATCTACCCAGCCGAGATCCATAAGCTATGGACGGCTTCTCAGGGGCAGAAGCAGGGAGTATTTTTTTCACGTTTTTGACAGCCCTTGCTATTGTTCCCAATGCTAAAAAAGTCATTAAAATGCTTTTGGTGACGGTCAGGTTTCTTACTAACATGCCAATGAATGTGGAAAGGAAAAGAGGAAAGATAAGGAAAGAGAGATGCAGGAGTGGGATGGGAGGAAAGAAGCATGAGGAAAGAGGGGGCAGGATGGAGTAGGAGGATAATGAGTGGGTCAAGAGATTTATTAAATTCTGTCATACCTCATTCTAGAACAATTTATAACAGTGTTTCTTAAAACATGTGCTGTGGATTAGTGTTCCATAGGCTGCCACACAGAAAAGATATCTGTGAGCCAAAAAAAAAAAAAAAAAAGGGTGTGGGAAAACTCTAGTAAGTAAAGAGTAGTCAGGTTGCTTTCCTGCAGTACTACTTGGAGCCTTTTATATGTTGATGACATCCCCCAGGAAATACTGCAAACACTGTTCCCCCAAATGTCTTTGACCAGGGAGCTTGCCCTTTGGTCCTTTCATCAGAAACAGGTCCTTTAAAAATTTTTTAAATCAGTAATAAAACTGCAATTCATTCTATATCTGCCCATTCAGGTGTTTATCAACACTGTCAAGATAACCAAGTGCCGTTGCAATACCCTAGGGGACAAGATAGTCACATACATACACAAACACAAACACACACACACACAATCACCAGGCAATGGCTGGTGCCTTTGGAGTAGGGCATCTTTGGCTACTCTTCCACATGAAGTATCCTTTCCCAATGCAAACACCCTTGGATGTGATGATCTCTGACTTCCTGGAGTGACCTGAGGGCCACAAAAAAGACATGACTGGAGTTGCGCTCTTTATCCTTAGGCAGCCTTGCTTGGGTATCAGCCACAGAAAGGTCCAGGTCCTTCACTTCAAGAATTAGGCTCCACACCCAACCATATGACCACACTCAAAGAAGAGAAAAAGGGTCACATTAGCTACTGTAAAGACTATACATGCAACACTTTGAGACAGTAGTTTGTGGAAGTCAGTAGGTAGCAATCATTAATTTGCAAGTATTAGACAGTGGGTGGTAGTAATGTTGTGCTAGTAGTTATAATACAAGCATCCCTGTATATTCAAATATAAAATGCAATAGAGAATATGTTGCATAATTAACATAAGCAGAAGCCTATATCCCATTATTTTAAATGGAGAACTAACAATACATTCCCAGGCCATCCAAAAACTCCAAACAGTTTTCCTAATCATTATTAAAACAGTTAAACAGCTATACATCAATCCCTGAAGGACTTATGAATAATATAATTCATTTAAAGTGCCAATACCTAATTAACACATAATGAACTCATTAATGGGTATTTTTTTGTGTTTGGTATGCAATCATTTACAATTTCGGGAGCAAACTGTTTCTCTTCTAAACTGCAATGAACATATATTGTAATATAAACAATGAAATAATGTGTTAGAGATTCTCAGCATGTGGTCTATGTGGACCGTGGTTGATAGTGTCCCTAGGCACTTGAAAGAAGCAAACACTGGGCTCATGAAGGACTAAACCCTTAAGAAAATGGTGTGGAAGATGAGAATGATCACACACAAGGCATCTGGAGCCAAGATGCTGTCGTATCCAGAGAAGGGTACATTCTATGTTCTCTGGATAGGATTCCTGTGAAACTCAAATGTTTTCACCTGAGGACTTCTGAGTTGAATAGTGAAGTTTGGGAAAACATTTTTGTAATTTTTTAAAAATAGTGAACGTCTAGATAGTGAGAGTTCAAATAGCAAGGGATACCTGTTTAGTAGTAGTAGCCATAGTAATGGTAGTTCTCATTTATTAAAAACGACTTAACAGCAAGGCCCCTGTTTGCCTCATTCACCAATTTACTCCCAGTGCCTAAGCACAAAGCCTAGCACATTGTAAATGCTTGACAAATATTTGTTCGATGAATGAACTGAGTACTAATTGAGTACCAGGTACTGAGCAATCTACCTGCGTTATCTCATTTAATTCTAACATTAATAACCCTATAGGATGAGGGATGAGAAATTACTTAATGAGTGCAATTTACACTATTTACACAGTTTATACTATTAATGAGTAGAATTTGCACTATTTGTAGCCATCACTACAATAAAACCCCAAACTTCACCACTACTCAATATATTCATGTAACAAAATAACAATTTACCACCTAAATCTGTAATTTAAAAAACCTATGTTGTAGATTCCCGTTTTTGAGATGGAGAAACCAAGGCCCAGTATTAAAGAGGAACTTGGCTAATATTACACAATGCATGTGTGAGAGCCAGGAACGTAAACTCCTGTTTCTTAAGTCCAAAGCTAATGCTTTTTTTTTTTTTTCTTTGACAGAGTCTTGCTCTATTACCCAGGCTAAAGCATTGGCACGATCACAGCTCAGTTGTAGCCTCGACCTCCTGGCTTCAAGCAATTCTCCTGCCTCAGCCTCCTGAGTAGCTGGGCCTACAGGTTCAGACCATCATAAATGGGTAATTAAAAAAAAAAAATTAAAGACAGGGTCTCATTATGTTGCCCAGGCTGGTCTTGAACTTCTGGAGTCAAGTGATACTCCCACCTTGGCCTCCCAAAGTGCTAGGATTACTGGTATGAGTCACTGAGCCCAGCCAAAGCTAATGCTTTTGGCTACCATCCCCTCTACACTTCTCTTCTCTCATTTAGAAATTTGTACACTTGTTTGGGTTCTCTAGACTACAGAGTTTCCTGACACCTCATGTCAGAGACCTTGAAAAAAAAAACTGTCTGCTTCTGAGAATTATGAATCCCTTGCACATGACTTCATTGTTACTATTAAACCAAGTTTTTAAATGCTATGACACATGTCGTTTTCTTTATTAGTATTAATAATAATTACAGCTACCGTATGTAGAGCATTTACTATGTGCCAATCAGGCACGGTACTGTGCCATTATTTCAGTTAACCTTTAAACAACCTGATGAGGTAGGTATTGTTATAATTCCCATTTTACAAATGAGTAAACTGAGGTTTGAAAAAGTTAAGTAGCTTACCTAGGCAAATATCTTGTAATTGACAGAGATGCAATTTGAAACCACATATGTCAGATTACAGGGCACATCCTCTCAGTCACTCTGTACCACTGTGGTAACTAGCTGACAAACCAGCTAATTTGACAAAACAGAAGATCTTATTGCTGCCCTACCAACCACTGTCAAGGCCTGTAGGAATCCTACTCTCCTCAGCTTGGCCTCTGCAAATCCTATCGCCCTTCCATATTGAACCCAATTCCCACTTCCCCTGAGAAGCATCCCCTAACTCTCATTGATATACTCCACAGGGATTGTTCCCTTGGCTCAGTTCCCCTCAGCACTGTCTGTGTGAGTCTCAAAGGGTTGTTGATTCCTGCTGCCTTGCACTGATCTCTGGCTTCTTTAGTGTAATTGTCTTCCCCGGTCTTTCTCACTAGATTGAGAGCTCACACAATTTATGGTCTAGGCTAACTAGATCTGACTGCCTAGTTCTCCACCAGCTGGCATAGTGCCATAAACACAGTAGGAACAGGAGAATGTGGCTGCAGTGCCATATGAGGGATGCGAATCTGTTTTTTAAAAAAGTAATATTTGTTGTATTGCTTTTCTAACTACTAAAGCAATATACATTTATTGTTGAGAATTTAGAAAATACACTCAAGCAAAATGGAGAAAAAATTTAAAACCCTATCTTCCAACCACCTAGAGAGAACCTTTGTTAACAGATTAACAGTCTAGTGAACATCTTTTCACGTCTGTTCTATGCATGCATGCTCATAGTTTCTATCCATTAGGGCCCACACTATTCAAATGGATTTGTAACTTGCTTTTTCCTGTATAAAGACATAGTTAACACTTTTCTATAGCCTTGAATGTGCTTTCACAATGTCATCTTTAAAAGACACCATATTACAGATTATAATACAGTATAATACAGTTGATTTAATGAATTATTGAATATTGAACACTGAGATGGTTTCAAATCCTTTGCTACTCAGATGACTGGAAACAACCTAAATGTTATCACCAGAGGACCAGTTAAATAAAATACGATACAACCATTCAATGGAATATTATGCAGCTGTTATAAAGCTTAATGTAGAATGTAAGTGATGATATGGAGTGATTACCAAGATGCATTATTAAGCAAAAAGATAAAACTGTAAAATCAGATGAGTGAAAGGACCTTTATATATATTAGATGGATAGACAGATCGATCGATCGATAGATAGATAGATAGATAGATAGATAGATAGATGTTTACATGTGCAAAGATATTTCTGAAAGAATATATAGATACAAAAAAATACAAAACTGTCAGCAATTATTTTACCTGGGGAGGCATAGGACTACCAATGGACAGGGAGAGGCTTTCTGTTCATTTTATACTCTTCTGAAATGATTGAATATTTTATTTTGTGTGATATATGTGTGTGTGTGTGTGTGTGTGTACACACACACATACAGTATGATGATGAAAAACCTCGTCACTAATTAGTTTATATTTATGATAAGTAATTTTTCAATCTGTTGGGGAGAGAAAGTCAGGAACAAGTTATATTGGCATCAAGTTCCTGAGAAGGTTGACAGAGGACACACTGTCAGGAAGAGTACATATGTCCCATGGGAAAGCCCAGGAGGCAACCTCTGCCCTGTTACAGAGTTGCCGAAGGGTTGCTTCACAGAGGAATGCACTATTGCAGACTCCAAAGTCCAAGGGTGAGAGCAAGGCTTTTGATTCTTGCTCTGAAGTAATGCTTCCTCAGCTGTGTTCTCTGAAGACCTCAAAGTCCACTGAGAGGGATGACAAAGTTCCAGGGCCCAGCTGCCATTTTACTCAAAACAGATTTACTTTTAAAAATTGTGGTAAAATGCACATAACATAAAATTTGTCATCTTAACTATTTTTAAGTGCTCAGTTCTATGTTATTAAAAATATTCACTTTTATTCTGATTCACATATTGTGGCTCAATAGTTAAAAGACACTTGATAACAAATGCTCTAAACATAGTACTTCCCAACTTTTTCAGTACATGACACAAATGGAAGATGACAATGTTTATGTGGCATATTGAAGTAAAATAAGTTTGCTCATGGCCAGAAGCAAAGACTGCTCATAGATAATGGCTGCCCTATTATCTATCAGACGACCTAGAAAGATCAATAGCTCAGCACATTTGCAACTGACTCAGGGCACATCAGTACACCACAATGTCCCAGTTGGAAAGCATCACTGAAAAGACTGAGGGAACCAACTCTCAAATCTCAGAGTTAAAACTGAAATACCAGTGTTTAACGCCCTGTCTTGAATGCCCTATGATTGGCAAGAGCAGCCTACAGAAACGGAGAAGGACATAAAAGGTCTTGGAAACTAATTGATGCAAACACAGCTGAAGTTCTCTTACACAACTTAGAAGAGAGCCCTGGGCATCAGTTGGTACATTTTACAGAGTGTTGCTTTGGTAATTAGAAAAGCAATACAAGAAGTATAAGGAAAGGTCAAATAACTTCTTTTGTCATCAGAAACATGCACCTGAGTACAGGTGAAAGCTCACCTTGCTTCTGGGATCTAGAACAGAAAAGGGCCCCCAAATAACCCCACTATCCACAAAGGGGTGTTTGCACACTGTCACTGGGGCTACAACTGTTGGATTCATTCAAATCAGGCAAAGTCTGGAGTCAGGAACACTAAACAAACCTACTGTGTGGAAGAGCAATTATTAACACCCAGAACACACATTTTTCTGTCCAATTATTGACCCAAGTTCCTGAGGAATAAGGACAATAAAAGAACCATGTGGAATGAAAAATCTCAAGAATAAGAACCTGAGGACCCTAAAGTAAGTTGCTCCCATGATAAGGGATTCTGAGAAGAAGAATCCGAATTTGTAACATTGTAAAGGTAGAATCAGGCTGAACCTCTAAAGCTCTTCACAATCTAGTTTAGAGGCAGAATTTCATAGCTATGCCCAGGTAGTCTCTCTTTCTTTCATAATAACTAATGTTTACGAGTATTTGCTATATGCTAAACAAAACACATGCTTTATTTAATTTCATCTGGAAGATTAAGTGAGTTAATCTATACAAAGCAGTGTGAACAGTGTCTATCACATAGTAGACAATAAATATGACTTAAAACAAACAGAAAGTACTCTGAGGTGGATACAATATTATATATTGCTTAATGTCTGGGGAAACTAATGCCCAGATAGGTGAGATAATTTGCCTACGGTCGAAACAAAAGTAAATGGCAAAGCTGGGATCCAGACACTCTGATTCTGAATCACTCCACTATGTTATCCCATCTATCCAACCAGCCAGCCCATCAACCAATCAATAAGCATGTTTCTAGGAACCTATTCAGTTTCATGCACTTTGTATACAGACATGATTAAGTCTTAGACCCTGTCCTCAAGAAACTCAGAGTCTAGTCAAGCAGCTCTCAGACGAGTGTCATGTATGAGAAGAGATAATGTTATAGCTTGTACTGACCCAATAGGAGTGTTCCAGAACATCTTTTCTATGTCATACGTCTAAGTTAAGTAGGTCTATGAAAAATCTAGTGTAAGTGAACATATGTGTTGCACTTTAAGAAAAGGGTTGTGAGCCACTGTTTGTTGGGGAGACAGACCTAGAAATCAGTCGCTCCAATGGCTTGTTTATCAGGCTGGTAGGCATGTAAAGGAGGGAATCATTTGATATGGTTTGGCTCTGTGCCCCCACCCAAATCTCATGCTGAATTGTGATTTTGAGTGTTGGAGGTGGGGCCTGGTGGGAGGTGATTGGATCACCAGGATGGGTTTTCATGGTTCAGCACCATCACCATTCCCCTAGTGCTGTCCTGTAATACAGTTCTCACAAGATCTGGTTGTTTAAAAATGTGTAGCACCTTCCCCCTTGCTCTCGTCCTGCTGCTCCAGCTGTGTCGAATGCGCCTGATTCCTCTTTGCCGTCTGTCATTATTGTAAGTCTCCTGAGGCCTCCCCAGTCATGCTTCCTATACAGCTTGCAGACCATGAGCCAGTTAAACCTCTTTTCTTTACAAATTACCCAGTTTCAGGTATTTCTTCATAGCAGTGTGAGAATACACCATTAAAACCACTTGGGACTAAAGAAAGATTGAAATTGGGGGTAGTTAAGTTGCTGCCATGATAAGGGATTCTAACAAGAGTCTTAACTTGTAACACTGGGGAGGCAGAATCAGGCTGAACCTCTAAGGCATGGAGGACATTCCTTCTGTTCCAAAACATTACCACAGATGAGACAGAGCTCCCTGGAAGGCAGGGAAAGGCAGTCAGCACTGAATTAAGAAAAGGGAAAAAGATGGACAAAACCTGTCTTTCCACTTCACCTAAATCCTATCTTTTTGACCTAAGAGTAACTTAGGGAGAGAAAAGGCCAAGGAAGAGATGGAAAAGAAAAGGGATTCTAGGTGGGGCGCGGTGTCTCATGCCTATAATCCCAGCACTTCCGGAGGCCAAGTGGGGCGGATCACAAGGTCAGGAGATGGAGACCATCCTGGCTAACACGGTGAAACCCCGTCTCTACTAAAAAAAAAAAAAAAAACAATTTAGCTGGGCATGGTGTGGTGGCGGGCGCCTGTAGTCCCAGCTACTCGGGAGATTGAGGCAGAAGAATGGCGTGAACCCAGGAGGTGGAGCTTGCAGTGAGCCGAGATTGTGCCACTGCACTCCAGCCTGGGTGACAGAGTGAGACTCTGTCTAAAAAAAGAAAAGAAAAGAAAAGAAAAGAAAAAGGATTCTCAGTTCTCAAGAGGGGTAAACATAGATGGAAGGGAAAAACAAAAAACAGGGAAATGATTCTCTGAGGTCATACTGAGACCAATTGCTCAGTATGGGGTTTGGTGGAGGGATGTATGTGTGTGTAGGGAGGAAGTCACAGTATCTCTGTGAATTAGTGGGAAACAAAATACAGGGTGTAGTACAACTAAAAGGACCTTATTTGATTCTGCTATAACTCCTGGAACACGTTCAGGAATTCTAGAATAAAACCAAAGTTAGAGCCAAGTCTTTGAAAACCCACATTAATTAGTCAGATAAAGGGGAAATGGGCTAATAGCAAGAACTAAGGTACTAAGGCAACTCAGAGAATAACAGAGTTGGTGAACTTCAGGTCCTTTGACTCTGCTGGAGTTTTGGGATGCATAAGAGAAACGACAAGAGATGAGGCTGGATAGAGAGGAAGGAAGGATCAGCGGCAGTGACAAATGGTCTTATGTCCTCTGAGGCAGTCCCTGGCAGTGGCCCCCTCGGAGCCTCAGCTTCTCTGGAGGAAAAGCAGTTTTCATCCTTTCCCCTCTCTGCAGTATGGTAGAGGACAAACAAGGAAATAGGCAGAGAGTTCATTTCAGTATAAATGAATATATTTCAGCAATATTTTTCAGCAATGTATTTCAACAATATAAAATACAACTGATTATTGTCACTTACCTGACTTTGGAATTGGGACATTTGGGTACAATCTTTAGGCAGTTCAATATAAAAACACTCTATGCAAATTGCACAGTAATTTCGACAGAGAAAAAAAAGAGAAATGGAAACTTAATGAGCTGTACTCAAGAGTGCTTGATGAAATTGGAGTTATAGATGATGAAGGCAGGAATGGAAATAGACCCATTAAGCTCGCTTTCCTGGGATCCCTCCCATCAGTTACAGTTGAAAATGATTGGTCATAATGCCCCGGAAGGCTCATAGCACTGAATTTTTCTCTGAGCCTTGGAGTTGCAGAAGGACATAAGTAGAAGTGGGATGGCCCTTGTGTGGGCTACCAGCAGATCTCATGTGTGGGCTGTCCCCGTGGCTCCCGATTTGTGCTGGCAGGCAGGCACCTGCAGTGAGGGTGAGGAATACACATGGAATGACCCTTTGAAGAAAAGGGCTCACGGAAACCACTTGAAGGCAACAAATGAAGAGAAGAGAAGATGATTTATATACTTTAAGTGGGAGTGGTAAAAGGAACCTCTTGAGCAGGACCAAAAAGCATCTGCCCTAGAAGCCAGGGAGATAAGGAGATGTTAGTAGGATGGGGAAGACAACAGCATGAAATGAGGAGTAGAAGGTCCAGTGGCGGAAGACTATGAGAAGAGAGATTAAAAAAAAAGATACCAGCTCTTACCTGGAGAGGTTTAATTCAAGGTCTCTGAGAGGCCAAAATCATTTTGGATACACTTAGAAGCAGTAAAGTCATCCACAAGGAACAAGTAGCTGCTATGTTGCCTCCAAAAAGCCTTCTATAGTGAAACTCATGGACATACTGATTCAAATGTCCTAATCTTTGGGAGGCATTGTTTGATGACAAAAAGAAATTGTATTTTAAAGTTGAATTGTAATAAAATGCATTGGTAGCAATATTTGATTATATTAGTTAAACCAGGGTCTGCTCAGAGACTGGTCTTTATGATTGTTGGCTGGTACACTATGGTGAGTCTCTTAGAATGTACACATGAACATTAAAAAGAGGTCATCTATTACTCAATGGTCAGATCAGGTATTGAGCTAACTGCTAATGAAATGAACTTCCTAGGAAGTTGGCCATCTAAAAAACATCCAGAAAATTTCAAAGAACATATTATAAATTCCCAGAAGATTAAGGCTGATTCAAAGTATCGGGATTAAAAGTAGATGTGAGATATCAAACCACATAGCACATATGAAAAGTAGTTTTGAGGGATTAATGGTTGACGGTTTTTGTTTTGTTTTGTTTTGTTTTTTGAGATGGAGTCTTGCTCTGTCTCCCAGGCTGGAGTGTAATGGCATGATCTCGGCTCACTGCAAACTCTGCTTCCCAGGTTCTAGTGATTCTCCTGCATCATCAACCTCCTGAGTAGCTGGGACTACAGGCATGTGCTACCATGCCTGGTTAATTATTTTGTATTTTTAGTAGAGACAGGTTTCACCATGTTGGTCAGGCTGGTCTCAAACTCCTGACCTCAAATGATCTGCCTGCATCAGCCTCCCAAAGTGCTGGGATTACGGGCGTGAGCCATCATGCCTGACCATGGTTGATATTTTAAGTAATCCTAGGACACACTAAAAACATTTGATCCACTATTCTCATCTGCCAAATCTCTGCCTATGTTGTGGGTCCCAAGGCTGTAGAGGCTTAAGTACTCAGCAATTAGTACAAAATTGATCTAGACCAGAGTTTATAAGATCAATGTATCTCCCATAATTATCTACAAAATATATGTGCACACAGGCGTTTCTTTGGGGAAGAGAATCAATATTTTTCATCTGATTCCTAAAGTGGTCAAAGACCTCTCCAATGGAAGACCTCTTCCAGATATGTTTTATTTATAAAGAATAGCTTATTTAAATAAACAGTGGTTTATTTACAAACTAGTGATGTTTTCTGAGTATTAGCACTTGCTATTTCATACCTCTCAATTGACACTACCCAACTGAGCAAGATGCATGGAAACCTACTTTGGAACATGAAAACTCTCAAACTGCTCAAGCTAGTAGAGGTAGGGAATTTGGCCAAGTGACATTTTAGCACAGAATCTAATATTTGGAATAACCACTGGCTTTCCTGTAGGTACTATTTCCAAGCCTAAAAATTTGGAGGATGTCTTGTAAACAATACAATCTTAGCAATGGTTTTGTGGCCAGGAAATATTATAGATTTGAAGCTATTGTACTTTTAATTAATTTGATTTCTCTTAGTGCCAGAAAGGAAATCACTTTTAACCAAGAACTATCCCAACTCCCTTTGATCTTCCCCAAGGTAGACAATTCCACCAGACATCCTGCGGTTTAGATGATTGCATGGAAAACTGTTACCCCATTCTTATAGATTAAGACTATCGAAGTTATCAGCACATACTATTCAGATAATATTGGCAGATAATTATATCACTCCAGAAATTTCACTGGAAGTGTCTGATTCATTTAAAAAATCTGAATGAATAGTGAATACTGTGTTATACAAAGTTGGCAGCTAAAGGGCAAGAATAATGCAAAAGAAAAATGGAGAAGACAAGGAATATGTATCTATTAATGGAATGAGTGTTTTCAGAATTACGTGTGTGCCTCCATAGATGGAGGTCCTTAATAGAGACCTTCTCTGACCTCGCCAGCTATGGGAAGAAAGATGAAAGTACTGCTAACAAAGGGGCCAGCTGGTCACATCTATCTCTTCAGTCATTTTGCCTACATGGGGAATAATGGCCATCCCTGGCATCACCTTTGAGTTACAGAGAGAAAACAAGAATCATAAGAAGAATATCAAAGAGCTGACTGAGGTCCAGATTGGTTGGTCCTTTGATTCTCCATAGGCTGTCTGTGTTACTATTAGCAATTCTTTGGACGGAAGCTTTCAGAAGCGCAGTAGGAAGAGCAAAGGTGCCTGCTTTACACAGTAGATACGTTCTTGGGAAGTTAGGTGTAAATTGGAGACTAAAAGTCAGTGAGTCAGAGAGTCAGTGATTTTCTAGTATGATCTTTCTCAAAAAATATATACATATAAATATATGTTTTTATGTTATTTTTATGATACATATTTTTCCTGTTGAACAATATATACATACATACACTGGATTGAGCTACTGTGCTCTGCACATTGAGGGGATAAATCTTTAGGTTAGTTCACAGTTCAAAAAGAAAAAAGTACTGAGTTTTAGTTAGGTGTTGATGCAAATTAGCATTTTCCAATATTTTAGTACATGGAATTTTTAAATTTAATTAGTTTTACAAATCAGATCCTATATTAAATGCCTATTTAAAGGAAATCTGTAGGTAAGGAATCATCTTTTGATCACTATAATGTTAAACACCCAAGTATTGTGGAACAATATATTCACAATTTTGCTTATCAGGTGTTCTGGGAAATGGAGGCACATGGATATTCAATGTGAGGAAGAGGCTTCAGAGGTCCTTGCTTTGCTAGTCATTATCCAGCAGCACTGTCAGTTCTCTTAATTTGATGAGAAGGGTCTATGAGGAGATACTGGACCACAGGTAGTTTTTCATTCATAAATAGAAAGGAACAAAACAAAAGCAAAGCACAACTAAAGGTCTTGTGTCCTAGATCTTTTTCCTTAAGTGAGAAAATAATTCTGGTCTGAGTTTCCGTCTGGTTTTCAGCTCTGAGGGATGTGGGAGCATCAGAAGTGACAAACACATTTAGTATTTTCAGAGACCTGAATAGAAGTATAAAGCATGGAAAATACAGAAAATGCACATTCACTCCAGAGGTTATTGACAAGATTAATTACCTCATAACTGCTTTAATAAAATGACTCCAAGCATATTACAACTATAATTATCCATAAAAATCCTAATGAATTCAACTTCTCCAGAAATCACCCCGCTGCAACTACTGAATGTAGGAGAAGTAGCAGGAGGAGGCAATCCTGCTTTTAGGAGGGAAGGAGAGGGGAAGTTGGTTGGTAGAAATAAAGGTTATCTAGGCTGGGCACGGTGGCTCACGCCTGTAATCCCAGCACTTTTAGAGGCTGAGAGGGGGTGGATCACGAGGTCAGGAGATCGAGACCATCCTGGCTAAGATGGTGAAGCCCCGACTCTACTAAAAATACAAAAAGTTAGCCAGCCTGGTGGCGGGTGCCTGTAGTCCCAGCTACTCAGGAGGCTGAGGCAGGAGAATGGCGTGAACCCGGGAGGCAGAGCTTGCAGTGAGCCGAGATGGTGCCACTGCACTCCAGCCTGTGCGACAGAGCAAGACTCCATCAAAAAAAAAAAAAAAAAAAGAACTAGACGGTATCTAATTAGGTCAAGTACATAGGCGTAGATGGTGTTTCTTCTGGTTTTCACCCTGTGATGTTTCATATTGACCTATGAAACTATGAACCCCAGTTTTAGATGTCAATGTTTCTGTTGAAAACAATTCCAAACATCGCTATTATTTCTTTTCTTTTCCACCCTACCACCCCATCAGTATGTGCGTGTGTGTGTGTGTGTGTGTATGTGTGTGTATACAAACATACATATATCTATATTCATGAATTTGGCTCAAATCTTCTTTGCAAAATGCATATTATGAGATACAGAGCCAACACTCATCCTGGATGAACTTGTCTGAGACAAACTGAGAGGAAGGCAATATTGATCTGTGGTGGTCCCCACACTTTCTGCTTCCTGCTCCCTACTTGGACACCTATCCCACCCATCAAGACCTCATCCTACCTCTGGGCTACTTAGGGCCCTTTTCTACTTCCCTTCTCCCAGGCAATAACCCACTCAGAGCTGGTCCTGTCTCCCTCTCCCTTATGCAAAGTATTCCTATCTTGAGTCCTAGTCCCACAAACTCCTGCCGTCCCCTAGCTGTCTAACTAGAATGTATTTAGGGAATGTATTTTAGACTGGAAATTACAATGACCATATCCCACTTAATAGCCATGTAGTTCAGGGGCAAATCACTTGGATTCTCTAAACCTCAGTTTCTCTGAATCTCAGCTTCCTTCTCCCAAAAGATAAGGTTCAATAATGAAGTTTGCACAATGTACTTCATAGACGGGATCCAATGAGATGTAGAAGAAAAAAACAAACATTTGTAGAGTGGTTTCACTATTTTCATAGCTATTCTCTCAATTAATTGCTAAAACAACTCTGTGCTAAATATTATATTACTATATTCAAATTATAAACAGGAAATTGAGAATTAGAAACGGTCAGTTATGTGTCTAAGCTTATTGAGCTAGTTAATATGTTATAGCAGTAGCTTATGAACCTGGGTCCACAAACTGTCTCAGCCCAGTACTTTTTCTATCACATAATACCGAACAGCACAAGCGGAAATATGCAATATACATGAAAAGCATTAGCATTACCACTGTCCTGATTTTATTGCCATGCTAACTGCTTGTCCCATAACTCCCCAAGATGATCCTCCCTTTTTGGTCAAGACTGTCTGTCACTGTCCATCATTACTTCTCCACATGTCATGCCTTTGCTCATCTTTTAAATTTAAAAACATAAATCTTCTGATTCTATCTCCTTAATAAAGCCATCCATCATTATTTCACCCTGTGCTGATGGCTTCCTTCTTTGAAGACCAAGAAACCTTCTCATGGCTATCAAGAAATATAGCCCCGGTTTATAAATACTTTCACATCATCTTCTGGTTAGTCATCCCAATGAACAATAGCTACCTTTTTTAGTCTCTACTGCATTCCAGATAATAATTTCAATAATCGCAGTTTATCTACTTCTAAAACTCCACAAACTTTCCTTGAGCAGCTCTATAGCCTGCTGCTCTCTGACATACACACTCAGGCCATATGCAGTCTTGGCTACTTCATGTTGTCTGCACATGTCCCACACGTGCTCACAGTGCAGCATTGTGATTAAGAGTACAGCTGCTAAGGTCAAGCTTCTTGAGTTCAAATGTCAGCTCTCACTTACTATCTGTATACCTTGGCAAGCTACATAATCTCTCTGTGCCTTAGCTTTCTCATCTATAAAATGTGAATAATAACAGTACCTACCTCATTTACCTCAAAGGGTTGTGGTAAAGATGAAAAGACTATGTGTATGTATGTGTATTATACACACACACACACACACACATATTATACACACACATAGTACTTAAAGTAGCCCAGTCACATGGTGAGTGTTCAGTAAATATTAACTATTATTTCTTGCCTACTATGTGCTAGGTTTGTGACGTACATTATCTCATTTAATATACACAACAACCATGTGACGTAAGGGCCTATTATTATCCCCATTAAACAGATGAGTCATATGAAACTCAGAAAGGTTAATACACATGCCCAAGGTCATACAAAACAAAATGGTCTATGCAGGACTCAAATCCAGATTGATCTGGCTCCAAGTCAATATTTTTTTCATTGGATAGTGTTTATTCTAATTGTTTTTATTGTATATGCTTTGTCTTTCCAATCAGACTATAAACTTTCCAAGAACAAAATCTGTCTTATAATACTTCTAGATCCTCTGTTCTCTTCATTGTAATCCTTAGTTGTTTGTCACAAAGTTGGCTTTTCATAAACATCCACTGACTTGAAAGGTACTTTTTGAGTCAAGCCTAGAAACTATCACCTTCATGTACAAAGGAGTTACTTCCCTTATTGCTGAACTCATGAAAAGGTTTCCTGCCCAGGACTTACCAGGCACTCTGATCATTTCCTCTAGATCTAGCCTGTAAGCTTTTTATGCTTCAGTCCCTTTGTACTTATTCGACTGGGTGACCCCATGTTAAGAGATGCAATAAGGAGAAGCCTGGGACTTGAAGGGTCTTAGCATTTCAGGTTTAAATTCTATTCATTCATTCAACAAATCTTGATTGAGCACATACTATGTTGCAGGTACCTTTGTAGGTACCAGGGATACAGACTGTCCAGAATGAGACTGCATTCCCTATATTAGTGTTTCCTAACATGTGAATCCTCATCCTGTGGAAAAATAATACTTCCCACCCTTTTGAAGTGCAGTTTTGGGCATTAGATGTGTTTGGATGAAGATAATGAGATACACATTTCTAATAGAGCTTAAGAGTTACTACATGCTCAGCCACAAGCAATTTTTCCTCTACAATCATGACCAGCAATATTACAGATGGTAGTTATTCCATTAGCCTGGTTGCCAGAAGAAGGATGGCATAGAGAAGAGCCCTAGCCAACCAACAAAATGTGTGAGGAGAAATAAACTTCTGCCAACTCAAGCCAATGTAATTTTTCAAGTTATTTCTCACTTCTCACTACAGCATAATCTAGCACACCCTGATTGATACAAAGTGAATGGAGTAAAATAAAACAGCATCCTATGCTTTTACAACCTTTGCTATGGTTTTAGTAATAGCTGCTTGTTGACTAATGGGGTTTGGAAGGTTGAATATTGGCACACTTGAGGGGAAACTGCTACACACAAGCCACAGCTTTGGCAGTGCCCTCACTAAAGTAGGCAGTACCTTTCCTATAGAGTGCCAATAAAAACAGACATCAGGATAATTAAAATGTATACACATATCTGCATAGATCAGGTGAACATATAAACCAAGAGAACTAAGCTTCGAGTGTTTCTCTCACTAGCAACCTGGCAATCAATTTCTTATGCTGAACTATTTCTTTGGTTTATTTCTATAACAGTAGACTTCTTGGGAAACTATTCACAATACTTGCTCCAAATAAATATTTACAGCTTTCGTAAGTCATCATAATTCCATAGCAGGCCGTGGCAGCCATGAGAATGAGCCTTATAGACTCATCAACTACAAGAAGAATAATTGACCGAGAGCAACAGTTGTTGTCCTCTGAATCAAGCACAGCATTTGTTCCAAAGTCACACTCTCTACAAGCTGCTCTTGACTAAATGCAGCAGAGAAATTTAGGCAGGTTCATCCTGGGGAGACACAAGATTCCTCTGATGACTGACTCTCTAAAGCTTTGTCAAATCATCTTCAGAGTGTTCAGAGGTCTAAGACATATCTACTGGACTGTACTTCACTCCGGGTCAGATTTAGATTGTGGTCTGACAGCTCTTTTAGCTTTTACTGGCCCCTTCTCCATTTTCTCTCACAGGTGTTTTCCCTAATAAAATCTTTGGACATTTAATATCACCTTGATATTTGTTTCCCATGGGAACTTGACACACATACCACAATTTTCTGGCTATCAGTCTTTAAGATGTCATACTTGGGGCCTAGACTTGGAGGCAAGAGATCATGTCCACTTATACCATGCATATTTCTCAAATGAATGCTCCTACTAGAATGCAGTCCCCTTGAGAGTACAGACAGAATACATGTTGAGTCCACAATGCCTGGTCCAGTGCCTAGCACAGAGTAGGTACTCAAAATATTTCTGTTGAATCAATAGGTCAACGAATACTTCCAAGATTAGTAGACTGTCAGTTATACTTCTCAGAATCCTACAATTCTAGAAGGGAATTTAAAAATCATTTAGTCCATGTGGGAACAAACATTTTATATACAGTACTTGGAAGTCTCTTCTATAATGAATATAAGAAATGAGATACCATTACTCTTAGACTTATTCCAGAATTTTAGAATATTTTGGTCAGGAGTTTTTTCCTTATGCCTAATCTCATTATCTGTCAGTGCTCTGAGGTATTTAATAATGACCTCTCTTTATATCAGAATTCTCTTTGTAATAGCCTTTCCTATATTTATATTCACTGATGCATGTATTCATTCATTACACATTGAGTACCTTCTATGAGTCAGGCACTGCGCTAGGCACTAGAGAAACAAAAATAAGTAAGACATGGTTCCTGCATATATCTAAGCATACAGCCTAGTGAGGCAGAGAGATATTAAATAAATAATCAAATGAATAAATATGTGTCCACAATTTGCCGTGACTGCTATGAGGGACAATAACAAAGAACTGCGGTAACATGAAATGTGGTAAGATAACTTAGGTTAGGGGAGGAGTTTGACAGGGTCATTCCATGTAGTGATATTGAATCCTGGACGCTGTTACCTTAATTAGTTTCCTTGAAAATAGTCTGTGGTCTAATCAATCCTACTAAACATTTTATTTCAGTTCACATTCTTCTCTTTCTACCAGAAATGTTCTTCTCTGTGTGGGGAGAATCAACAGACTCTAGCAATGGATTGGCTGTAGGGTTGAATTGAAAAAAAAAAAAAAGTCAAGAATGACTTCTAGGTTTCTGACTTGAAATTGGTTGGATGGTAGTGGTGCCATTCCCTTAGATAGGCAAATCCAGTTGGCACTACCTATAAAACATAAGTTGCATGTAACCACTTTTTACCACACCCACTGCTATCACTCTAGTCCATCATTTCCCCGAGACTTTTGGAATAGCACCCAGATTGGTCTCTGTGCTTCCACTCTGGCCTTCTACAGTCTATTCTCATCATAATGGCAATAACTCCTTTAAAAACCTAAGTCAGACTATGTCACTCCTCTGCTCAAAACCTTACAATGACTTCTCATCACACTTGAAACGAAATTCCAATTCTCCTATGGCCTACAAGTATGTATATGATCTGGACCCTGGCTACCTCTCTAAACCATTTCCTAAAACTTTTCTTCTCACCTACTACTCCCCAGTCATTATGTTTTTCCTCAAATGCACCAAATGTATTCCTACCTCAGAGCATTTGCACTTGCTATTTTCACTGTGTGAAATATTCTTCTCCCAGATACATAGTTTATTCTTTCTTTTTGTGCAGTTTTTTTCTTAATTAGTGTTTTCTCAGACTTTCTTCCATCACCCTATCAAACACTGTATCCTCCCCATCACTTTCTATCTCCTTGGTTCGCTTTGTTTCAATACACTTTATTATATATTTTATGTATAAAACACTCATTAGGCTTCTTTATTTGCTTTTTAAAAATTATTACTCCCCACCAATAAAATGTAGATACCAGAAGTCAGAAATCTGTTCACAGTTAAATTTTCTATTACCAAGAATAGTGTTTGGTACCTAGCAGGTAGGAGCAAGAATGGGAAAAGACAACAAGTTTAGCTTTAGATGTGCTGATTTGGAGGTGAATTGGGGAAATCCAAGCTGAGATGTCCAATAAGAAGTTACATAGTACAATCTGGAGCTCAGATCAAGCTGGAGCTATAAATTTGAAAGTCATAAGTATAGAAGTGGTATTTAAAGTCACGAGGCTGAATGAGATAACCTAGATAGGAGTATACAGTGAAAAAGGTGAGGATCCAGGACTGGGTCATGGCAGTTACCAATATTAAAGACTGATATGATGAAGACCATCCATCTTTATTTTTCCTTCAGCCTCTCCCAATTCTCCCTTTGACTATTGAAAGTCCATTTCCTGTAGGGTTGCCTTGATTTGGGAGGATGCTGGATTTAAAAAAGGCAATACTTCTATATATGCAAAATAAAACCTACCTTCAGAGGGAAACTCTGAATATTCTAAGGGATAAGCCATATTTTAAAAGGATTCATCTTTTGGAAATATATCTGAACGATTTTTGTTATGGTTCATGATTTTCAGTTGCTTAAGAAATCTATTAATACAACTGTTACTGGAAATTCCACTAACATTAAAAAGCCAAGCATATGTCACTGTAACCACTGGATTATCCCTGGACTTCATTTAGTCTACTTCCTGTGTGTGTTCTGCCTTTTTTTAACTAGAGCACATTTGAAACATCCTAGAACAAACTAAACCACTTGTCACTCTTCAGTGTCAAGAATTCAGCTAGAGGCAGATTCAAAGATACCAGCTTCCCAAAATGGTTATTCAACTTTGATAAGCAAATATATTCTGATCACCTGGCATGTTTACTGGGCCATTGTTTTTAGAGGAATGAAAGCATTAATATTGGTCATTTAGCCAGTTTGGCTTAGGTTATAAGAACAATGACAAACCAGGAGCCTTTAACTCTGTGGGACGTTTTGAGAAAATGTCCTTTAAATTATTCAGGGTCCATTTGTCTCCATCTGAGAGTGCACAAAGTGTCAGATTAATTTTTTTTTTTTTTTTTTTTGAGACGGAGTCTTGCTCTGTGCCCCAGGCTGGAGTGCAGTGGCGCCATCTCGGCTCACTGCAAGCTCCGCCCCCCCCGGGTTCACGCCATTCTCCTGCCTCAGCCTCCCGAGTAGCTGGGACTACAGGCGCCCGCCACCTCGCCCGGCTAATTTTCCTGTATTTTTAGTAGAGACGGGGTTTCACCGTGTTAGCCAGGATGGTCTCGATCTCCTGACCTCGTGATCCGCCCGTCTCGGCCTCCCAAAGTGCTGGGATTACAGGCTTGAGCCACCGCGCCCGGCCCGTCAGATTAATTTTCAACAGTTAAGAATTAAGGCTCTAGAGTGTCTCTGGGATCAGAACGGGCAAATTGAAACATATTAAATTGATGACACCTGGGACAATATGTTTTTTATGTCAGAGGCACAATGAGTTGTCAAGAATTAAGCAGTGTGAGCAGGGTACTCATAGAGGACTGGCTGCCAGTTGCTTGTGAGTCATGCCCTGAAGAAAAAATGGATGAGTTGCACCTTCCGGTTATAGAATGATTACAACCTGACCAATGCAAAGATTCCTTTGGGCCACACACAACTACCAAAGGCCATAGAATGGTACTTGGGCTTTTCATATAGTTTAGAGAATCTTGACTGCTGGCCCCCAAATTTAGCATGAGCAGGGAAAAGGTGGTTTGTTGAAGGTTACAACCACCTGAGAAGTTAGAATGAGAAAGTTCAGGAGGAATGAAAAATAATATTCCCTTACCTTTGGATTCTGCTTTTTCATTATATATAGTATGTTACAGTTGATGAAACTGAGGCACAGGGAGAGTTAAGTGACTTACCCATAGTCACAGAACCCATAAGTGAGAAAACTGGGATTTCAATCCAAATAATACATTTTTTTCACATATATCACATCAAACATTTGTATTTTTAAACTCCATTTTTTGAAGAATTATTCTGCCAAAGACTTGCCCAGAAGCTAAATAGGTATAAAAATACATATTATATATAAATTTTATACATATATGTATATATAATAAAAGTAGAGGTGATCTAGTTGAAAGGGATGTTCTAAAGTGCTATGAACTAGGCCTCAGTTACTTTTCCCACTCCTTACCCCAGTCACTCTTTGGATCCTAAGGCATCAGTATTAACCTCTAGGGTTTTGGAAAATAAAATAAAATAAAATAAAATAAAATAAATAAATAAATAAATAAAATATGGCATTATGTCACTTGAGGATGTGTGCACCTTTTCTATGTAGGTGCTAGATTGGTAGGGAATTAGGATTAGAAATAAAGGCCAAGTTCTGGAAAAGATATGGTCACTAGAGCAGGTTATGAGATGTCTGCAAGCAAGGGTGACAAAAGACAAGTCAGTGTAGGGTTGGCATAATAAAAATATGAGAAACTGGGTGCCAGGACAAAAGCTCAGTGAGAGAAAGGCATAGGGAAGGCATAGTAAAACTAATTAAATATTAATAGGTATAAATCAAAAGAGGTATTTTATTTACTCTATTTGGAAATGGTTGTGGGCTCCTAGATATCTCTGCTGTTAGGAGTAGATGTTGTGTGATTTTTAAAGGACAGTAGGCTTGCTATAGCAGCTTTGTGTCTTTATTCTCAGCAGCTGTATTCTTATCTATTCAATAAGCCTCTGATCCTGTTGGGGATACCACATCCCTGTGGGATAGTTTGGGTCTCCTCTGTAGAGCTAAGGTTCCATTCTGACTTAAAATGATTTATACTCTTGATAGTCTTTGTTGCCTCTTTACCAGTCTTTCTCTCTGAGATTTCTTGATCTCTCTGGCACTGGTGCTGGAGGAGAGAACTTCTGGCTCATAGCATGATAGTAGACACAACTGCTCCTACTATATTCATTTGACAGGTGAGAAAACTGATGTCCAAAAAAAGGTGAATGAGTTGTTCTAAGTGATACAACATTCAGTGGCAGCATAGATATTTGAATTAAAGTTTCCTGATTCCTAGGTGATCCTTACTTAAGAAGAACAGTATTCTGTTACCTCAAAACAGTATTTTTCTCATAAATGATAAGAGTTAATTTAAACATTCCAGGACCCAAAACAGATTTCCTGAAAGAGAAAACCCTTTCTACATGGTTGTTTTAGATTAAGTCCATAAGCCAGAATCCCTTATTAAAACCTGAACTTCAAGCCAGAACCAAGTTCTTAAGTTTCCAAACTCCAATATCAGTTGTTTCTTTAATCATGACCCCAACAAAGTTATTATTCCTTTTTATTTAAAAAATTATCAAAGTTTCACATACACCTACTATAATAAACCAACTAATTCTACACAGTATCTTAGGTCAAATAGCAGTCTTTATTCCTCTTTTTTCACCCAATTTCTTCTTCCCATTAAGAAAGCATCTTCAAATATTATTATTTTCACTGTCAATAAACTATCCAAAAAATAAATTGAGAAAACAATCTGATTTACGATAGCTATGAAAAAACTTATGAATAAATTTATCAAAGGAGATAAAAGACCTGTGCACTGAAAACTATAAAATACTAATGAAAGAAATTGAAGAGACACAAATAAATGAGGAAATATCTCATATTCATGGATTGGAAGAATTAATATTTTTAAAATGTCTATACTACTCAAAGTTATCAACAGATTCAATGCATCCCCTATGAAAATTCCCATAACATTTTTCACTGAAATAGAAAACACAATCCTAAACTTCATATGGAACCACAAAAGACCCCAAATAGCCAAAGCAATCTTGAACAAAAAGAACTACACTGTAAGTATTATATTACCTGACCTCAAGGTAGTATAGTATACTACGAGGCTATAGAAATCAAAACAGCATGATACTGGTGTAAAAACAAACACATAAACCAATGGAACAGAATGGAAGGCCCAGATATAAATTCATGCATTTATGGCCAATTAATTTTTAACAAAGGTCCCAAGAACACACAATGGAAAAAAGTCAGTCTCTCCAATAAATGGTGTTGAGACAAGTGGATATCCACATGAAGAAGAATGAAATTACACTCTTGTCTCACATAATCTACAAAATCAAGTCAAAATGGACTAAAGACTTAAATGTGAGACCTAAAACAATAAAACTATTACAAGAAAACAAGATGCAAGCTCCATGATGTTGGTCTGAGATACAATATTTTGGATATGACCACAAAAGCACAAGAAATAAAAGCAAAAATACACAAGTGAGATTATATCAAACTAAAAACTTCTCCACAGCAAAGGAAACAATCAACAGAGTGAGAGTCAATTTACAAAATGGGAAAATATATTTGTAAACCATGTATCTGATAAGGGATTAATAGTAAAAATATATAAGGAACTCAAACAATCCAATAGTAAGCAAAAAAATAACTGAATTTTAAAACTGAGTAAAGGACCCAAATAGACATTTCTCAAAAGAAGACAAATATATGGCCAACAGGTATATGAAACAATGCTCAAAATCAGTAATCATTGGAGAAATGCAAATTAAAACCACAATGAGATATCACCTCAACACCTGTTAGAATGGCTCCTGTAAAAAAGATGAAAGACAACAAATGCTGGTGAGAATATGGAGAAAGGGGTACTCTTATACACTGTTGGTGGGAATGTAAATTAGTAGAGTCATTTTGGAAAACTGTGTGGAGGTTTCTTAAAAAAACAGAAATAGAATTCCTATATCATCCCGAAGTCCCACTACTCGGTATATGTCCAAAGAAAACAAAATCAGTAGTCAAAAATATATCTGAACAAAGACATGTTCATTCCCAACAGCCAAAATACAGAATCAACCTGTGTTCATCAATGGATGAATGGATTTTTAAAATGTGGAATATATACACATTGAAATACTATTCAGCCCTAAAAAAAGAAGGAAATCCTGTCATTTGTGACAACATAGATGACCCTGGAGGGTGTTACATTAAGTAAAATAAGTCATGTACCAAAAGACAAATGCCACATGATCAAACTCATATGTTGAATCTAAAAATGTTGAACTCATTTTAAAAGTACAGATAGAATGGTGGGTAACAGAGGTTGGAGGAATGGTTCAGGAGATGTTGGTCAAAGGACACAAAATTTCATTTAGATAGGAGAAATAAGTTTAAGAAATCTATTATAAAAATACAGTGACAATAGCTAATAACAATGTATTCTATTCTTGAAAATTGCCAAGGGAGTAGATTTCGTATTCTCACCACAAAAGATAAGTATGTGAGGTAATGCATATGTTAGTTAGCTCAATTTAGCCATCCCAAAATGTACACATGGTTCAAAACAACATGTTGTACATGATAAATACATACAATATGTATTTTTCTCTGAAAAATAAATAAATAAATAAATAAATAAATAAATAAATAAATATATATAAAAGTTAAATATATTCACTCTGATTTTTTTTAACTTTTATTTTAGGGCCAGGTTTGGTGGCTCACACCTGTAGTCCCAGCACTTTGGGAGGCCAAGGAGGGAGGATTGCTTGTGGCCAGGAGCTCAAGACCAGCCTGGGCAACATGCTGAGACTGACCCTATCTCTACAAAGTGTAAAAATAAGTTAGACAGGTATGGTGGTGCACGCTTTTGGTCCCAGCTACCCAGGAGGCTAAGGTGGGAGGATTGCTTGAGTCTGAGAGGTCCAGGCTACAGTGAGCCATGATCATACCACTGCACTCCAGCCTGGGTGACAGAGTGAGACTCCATCTCCAAAAAAACAAAGAAACAAAAACAAACAAACAAACAAAAAACTTGTACCTTAGATTCAGTGGATACATGTACAGGCTTGTTACCTGTATATATTGCATAATGCTGAGGTTTGGGTCATGAATGATCCCCTCACCCAAGTAGTGAGCATAGTACCCAATAGTTAGTTTTTCAACCGTTCCCCCCCCCCTTCCTCTTCTAGTAGTTCCCAGTGTCTGTTTTTCCCGTCCTTATGTCTATGAGTACCCAATGTTTAGCTCCCAATTATAAATGAGAACATGTGATGTTTGGTTTTCTGTTCCCACGCTAATTCACTTAGGATAATGACTCTGATTCTTTTTATGCATATCTCTGTATCTCCAAATTTACATGTTTGTATTGCTGACTCATAGATTTTCAGTTTTAGACAATATCTATTGATTTGCCAGGTTGGAAGATGAAGATTTGGCATTCTTTTTTTTTCCCTGCCCACCACAAACATACACATTTTGCATCTCTTCAAAATCTCAGTATTGGTTTAGATCAGTGTTTACATTATTTTGGCAATATAGTAACCTTTGATTACTTTAACTTTGTTGCACAAGTTCTTATTTTCCCTGCAATTAATAATTACTGGAGATTTTTGTTTGTTTAATGTAGTACATACTTATCATTAATTCCACCCCAAATTTTTTCCGGTTGTCAAAATCTACTCTTAAGATATTATACATCAATTATTGAATCAATATCAAATTAATGGAGAAGTTTATCTCAGAATCTTCTGTTCAACAATCTGGACAAGTTGTCCTTTCTGCTTTAGTACACTGTGTTACACTGATTTCTCCCTTTAGCTTCAACCTGGAGGTTCCTCTGGCATCTCTCCTATGTTTCAGATCCTGCTTCATATATTACATCTTTTTATTTTTTTTAAGTTAACCTCCTCATTTTGGTGGAATATATCCTTCAGTATGTACTAGAGAAAGTGTGCATGGAAAGAACTTATTTTGAGATCTTTCATGTCTGCAAATATATTGATTCTACTCTTCGAGTAGACAAGATCATACTTGATAATTTGGGTTGCTAAGTTAGAAATAGTTTTTCATCTGATTTAAAAAAACATGGCTCCATTTTCTTTTGTCTTCTTGTTTCTCTGTTAAATCATTCTCAATCCTCTGTGCTTAATATATGACCTTACCCTACCCCATCCCAAAAGCTTGTAAGATCTTCTATTTGTAACTAATAGTATAAAATTTCATAATAATATGCCTTTCTGTGGGCCCAATTTCATTAATTGTGCTGGGCACTAATTTGGCCCTTTAAATATAGAAATTCATATTCTTCAGCATGGAAAACTCTTCTTGTTTTACTTTACTGATGATTTCGTCTTTTCCATTTTCTCTGTTTTCTCTCTTTAAATTTTCTATTATCTAAATGTTGGGCCTATTTAATTAGTCCTTTACTTTTCTTATTGTTTTTCTCTCTTATTTTCCATCTTTTGTCTTTGCTCTACTTTCTGTGAAATTTCCATAACTTTATCTTCTAATCCTTTCACTCATTTTTGCTGTCATGTTTGAAATTTTCAAAGGTTTCATTGCAGCTGCTCTCTAAATGCTCTGTTTTCTTCTTTTTAAATCATCCTTTTCTCATTTCATAAATTCAACGCAAATTTTAGCTCTCTAACGTTACTTATGGTAGTATTTTTTGGGAGGAGGAAACTTTATTATCCTCGTATAGCCTCTGTTCCCTCCACGTTGCCTTTAACTGTTTCTTTGTTTTGTTCTGTCTTTCAAGTTAGAAGCTTTCATCAAATCCTTGTGATACTTTGTTCTCTGCTCATATATAGGCCAGCTAAAAAGCTGATTGGAAATTCTTACTGCATGAATGGGATTGTTGACTGAGAACTTCACTATAGGTAGTATAGTCATATGTCCTGATATTACCAGGACAGTTCCAGGTTATGCTTATTGTTCAATAATAACTAATAAAGCCTCCTTTTGCTCAAAAATGTCCCATTTTGTAGGATAAATTATATGGTTATCCTAAATACAAAGTGATCTGCCTGGGCCATTTATTAGAACAGTTAGATGTCAGTATCTCTAGGTTTTTCCTCTTTGGGTGGTCAAATTTCCCAGGGAATACTCTTTCAATTTCCTACCTAGAGGTAAAGGACTGACTGCAATGTTTTAGAAACTGCCAAAGTATAAAGTTCAAAAATTAAAAACATGATTCCTATATACAAATCTAGGGTCAAACAGATTCAAATAATATTTTGAGAAGCTGAACATTATTTATAGTCATTTGGAAAAAATTTAAAGTCAAATTGTTAGGTTATATGTACAACTGGTGAGTGTCCAATAAGACAATTAAAACCAATAATCTTTAGAGTTATATTTTCTAATGGACAAAAATTACTTATATGTCTCTTGGGTGAAATCTTCAAGTAAACATAAATCTTCACTGAGTTTAAGAGAAAATAGTAAGTAAAGTCAAATAGAGGTGTATTTCCCTGAACAATTAAATCATTCTTGGATGGGCTTGTTAAACAGTGCTCTATATAACATCAGAAAAAACATGCTGCAAATTTTTAGTCTTATTTCAACTTTTGGATCCTTTTTCTGAACAGAATCTAGAAGGAAGAAAAGGCTGGGATTTCAGTATTCAGGATTCATTTTATTTAATCCCATGTTCCTTATGATATTCAAGCTGTCAGCTGTTCATGCCTTTCCGCAGTTCAAATACCCTCTGTTTTACCATCTCTAGAGAATAAATCTCTAGTTTTCTGCTGAGGTAGTGGGGGCAGCTGCCTGGAAGTGTGGAGTAAGTGAGCACATCCGGGGATTTACTTCTTAAACAGCTTTCAATCAATCTTCCTTATCATAGCTTCCACTTTATCCCCAGTTTCAGAGGTACAAGTTGCCTCCAATTGTGGGCCTTTTGATGATTCTGCGTGGTGAACCAGGTTGACTCTCAGCTTTCCCCACTGACTGTCTAAAATTCATCTTTCTTAGGTTTGCTAATTCAGTTAACCTTGATCTATTTGCTTTCCATCTTCCAAAATATTGCTCTTGTATTCCCTCCAGTTCTCTCTATCCTTTTGGGCTTTGTATCTTTTTGAAAAATCATTTGATTGTAGTTTAGAGTCATTTCAGGTTTGATGAACTCTCCAAGGTCAATATCTTTGGGTCTTTCCTTTTAAAGTGCTCAGATTTCCCAGAGAATGTGATTCTAATCTCCAGCCAGTGGGATGAAAATCTGGTTGCCAACATTTTGAGAGCTGAGGTTGGGAAGAAGCAGGAGGTTTCTGACTTCAGTATGCATAGATTTACTCAATCCTCCTAGTTTTTGTATATCCTCCTTGATGTCATCTGTATTACATCAGAAGCTTTCCCTGGACCCAAGACATGGGAGAAACTCTTGGAGTAAAATTAGGTCTCTGTGTTTAATTCACCAGCACCGTGAGCCCCAAAGTCTTATTCTTTATTTCCTTCTTAACAAAATCTACAGGGATAATCATAAGAAACACTCGGTGCTCAAAACCATTGACTTTGAAAAAACTTAATGTCTGTTTGTGAAACTGAACATTTTATTCATTTCCATACCACAAAATATGCACAACTAGGGCTCGGTTAAGTATATGCAAAAAACATAGAATAGTACCTAGTACTTAATAATGTTAATTATTTTTTACTATTATCTGAAAACAAATGACCAGTTTAATAGTTTCATTTTAATGAATTGATGAGCTGCACTAGCAGATCTCTATCCCCAGTATGTTAAAATATCAATCTATTTTCATTTGCTTTTCACTGTATATTAAAATTAATTTGATAAATCTTACGATGCAGTCACCTTAATTTGGTCTTTGAGCCCTTCTGTTGTGTGCCCTCTATGCTATGCTACTTGCCTGGTAGCATACTTGGAGAGGACCATTGCATCCAGGTAATTTCCCACTCTGAGAGTAGAAAAGATGTTCTGAGGTCAAATTAATTTGTGTAAGTGTTGAGTAAGACAGAGTTAAACATATCTCCTTATTGCAGACTATTTAGAGCTTTTAATAGACTAGCGGGGAGTATGACTCTCTAAGAAGAAAATATAGCATGCTCTATTTCCCAAACTTTTCGACAATGTAAACTGAGTTGGTTTTGTTTTTGTTTTGTCTTTTGTTTTTACTTTTGGGAGCATCTCATGAGACTAATTACACATAACACACTTTGGGAAAGGCTTCATTAAGAAAATAGATACTGCCATCTTGGTGGCTTTTCAACATCAATCTCTTGTTCATGTTTCCTTTCACTCTGCCCCCAAGCAAAAACGATTAAATTTACTGACACATCTTAGCAAAGAATATGATGGAAGCTGTCAAAAGGTTGAGTGGTCTGAATAAATGCTCTCTTTCTTTAAATTGAATGCCAAATGTAGGGGAAAGAAAATCCATGGAGACAAATTAATGGAGACCTTAAAGAACTTCTGAAAAATGACAGGAAGAAAAAAAGAATGGCTAGTCAGGCTTGGAAATCAACTACTAAGGCTGCCAAACACTCCCAGAGAGAATAACAGCAAAATGAGCTTGCTTACTCTTAAAAAAGTGGAGGATGGAGTCTTGCTCTGTCACACAGGCTGGAATGCAGTGGCGGGACCATACCACACGGAAGCCTTGAACTCCTGGACTCAAGCAATCCTCTCGCCTTAACCTCCTGAGTGGCTAGGACTACAAGTGCATACCACCACATCTGGCTAATCTTTATGGTTTTTTTTAAACAGAAAGGGTCTCTCTGTTGTCCAGGCTGGTCTCGAACTCCTGGCCTCAAGCAATCTGCTTGACTTGGCCTCCTAAAGTGCTGGGATCACAAGCATGAGCCACCATATCAGGCCAAGTTTTTTCTTTTTAATACTGGTTTATTTCATTTTTCCTTCCAACAATCTGGTGAGATTGATACTCGTTTTCTCCTCATTTTACCAGCATTATTGATACACAGAAAATTTAAGTAACTTGCATAAGGTTACATAGTTAGAAAATTTCAGGGCTTGCATTTGAACCCTTTTGTTTGCCTTCATAGCTGATGCTCTTAAACACTACATTGAATTACCTATCAGAGAAGATGATGGTAAAAGAGTCCACCATCACAATTCCTGGGAAAAGACAACAGTTAACTCTAAGGCTAGTCCAAAGCTAATCTAACTGGCACACTCCTAATTTGAACCACAACATCTCTTCTCGTAGAGGGAGGCCCAGAACTTTATTTAGTTTTGTGGCTGGTTCTCGGATGTGAACATGGTGACTGCAAGATTTTCTTTACCCAGCTCTCAGCTAGCTACCACACTGGAAAAAAAAAAAAAAAAAAAAAAAAGAAAGAAAGAAAGAAAATAAGATCAAACTAAAACGTTAGCGTACTGCAGATAATGGCTCAATGAGGCAGTATAACATGGCAGTTAACCCATAGATGCTGATGCCAAACTGCTTGGCTTTTCCACATATTAGGTGTATGATCTTGGTAAATTCCCTATTTCTCTGTGGCTGTTTTATTGTCTATAAAGTGGGGATAATAATAGCATCTTTCTCATGAGATATTTTTGGGACTAAATGAGTTAATATATGTAAAGCACTGAGAATAGGGTCTAGCTCATGATATGTGCTCTGCTAGTTTCAGTTATGATCATTATCCCACTAGGACTATTCTTATTTGATTATGGGAAGTTTCTAGAGCTGAAGAAGTGAATCCCGAAAAGTAGACCTTAATATTGCAACACTCTAAAAGAAAGCAGAAAAATAAGGATTAACCTGTAAGTCAAGATCATGTGGAAAAGGAGACCCTAACCAAGTACTGTCAAGTGGTTAAGACCCTAGGATCTTTTCTTCCTGTTGGTGCCCTGCCTTCTTAGCTCTACTCTGTAGCTGTGGATGTGACCTATGAGTCTTTTACAATGCCACCTACCTCTGCTCTTTTGTGTTCCTAACCATTCTTCCTGTTTGAGTCTTAGTTTTGTACTTGTTTGGCATAGCTGACCTTTCTCAGTCAGGAGGTTTGCTCTTCATTTTTCACCAGTAGCATTTTGCCCTTTAAAGTAGAAGTTTGTGTTATTGCTATTTTAAAATACTGCCTAAGTTTTTAAATTAAGCACTGCAAATCCCCTAAAGTGTTTATAACATGGGCTCAGAACAGACTGCTTACTTCTAATGGGAACACAGATTTCTACAGGAAATAGCAAGACATCCTCCCCTGAAATTTCCCTCCAGCTTCTCGAACTCAATATATCTCACATCCAATTCACCTTCCTTTCCAGACCAGCTCTCCTCCATTCCAATTCTCTTATAGTGTACCACACTTAAACTACTCTCCTATGAAAAGCAGGCCTTACTATATAGAGCAGTAGCCAAGAGGATTAAAGTCTTTAGGGTCAAACAGACCTAATTGGAGTTATTTGCTAGTGGTGTGATCATAGACACATTACTAACTAGAATTTAATTTATCTGAGCCTCAATTTGCCTCTCTATAAAATGGGGATAATACTGTACTAATACCTATCTCATAGAGTGTTTGAGGATTAAATGAGTTAAAGCATATAAAACCTTCAACATAGTACCTGGCACATAATAGTGGCTAACACTTGTTGAGATTTGCTGTGTCAGGCAGCATTTTAGCATTCTTTACATGCATTTACTTATGTAACCCTCATAAGAATTCTGTGACATAATTATCATTATTATCTTCATTTTGCAAATGAGAACATTCAGGCATAGAATGGTTAAGTTATTTGCTCAAGGTCACAAAGCACAACTGGTATTCAAGTCAAGGCAGCTTAGCTCCAGAAGTCGTGCTCTTATCTTAACCACCCCACTCTGCTACCTTCCATGCAGTTTGCACTCAGAACTGTCAGTACCACTTTCAACAAATGATGGAACTTATTGAATGCTTACCACTTGCCAGACTCTGTGTTGAAATCTTTGCGTGCTTGATGTTCATTAATCCTCAACCCTATGTGGTATGAATGTTTCTCCTCATTCTACAGACGAAGAAACAGAGGCACAGAGAGATGAAGAAACTTGTTCAAAGTGACCCAGCTAGGAAGTGACAGAGTCAGATTCTAATCCCAGATATGTAAGACTTTACAGGATGCTACAATTTATCTTCCTGAAAGTTCTTTCTTCATGTAATGGAAAAGAACATTCTTGTTTAGACAGTTATTGTGAAACTTGTTATAGCCGCGTGGTGATTGTCCACACAAGTTGAAAATCACTTCGTTAAACAGAATGCTTCTTTCATCAGGAGATTTCACCTTGGTATATAGCTATAAAGTAGGGATAATAATAGCATCTTTCTCATGAGATCTTTTTGGGACTAAATGAGTTAATAGATGTAAAGCACTTAGAATAGGCACACTTAGGCCAAGGAGAGTGTCACCATAATTCTCTTAATTACAAAAAACAATTTTAGAGCCTAATTGGCCACATGGACACTAGAAGAAAAAAAGTCTAGGAAAAAAAGTATAGATCTTAATATCTTAATTTTATTTAATTGTTCCAACTTAAAATTGAGTCTTTACAAAGACTACATGATATGTGAAATGGACATTCTATACTGTGAAGTAAGTAAAAAGGATATAAAATCGATCATGCCATTCTTCTACTCAAAAGCCCTATAGACTTGAAGTGAATATGTTAAGACTTACATTCAAGGGCCTCCCCATTCACAACCCATCTCACCTCCCAATATGAACCCCACATTCCAATCAAACTTTTCTACTTACTGCTACCAAGTATACTTTCTGCAATTCCTGCCTCTGCATCTGTGCCTGTTGCTTTCCCCCTCCTCCATGTCCATTCATCCAGACTCAGCTCAGGATCCACTGAGCAGACAAATCCTAACTCGCAATGACCCTTTTGCCTCAAATTTATCACTCAGGGTTTGTTTCCATAAAGAAAAAAATGTTAGATATAATCGTTCATTTATGGCCAGCCTACTAAAATAACTATTTAACCCATGATATGCTTAAATTATGTTAAAATTTCTCTATTACCACAATTTTTAATTTTTGACTAACTGAAAATCTTTGGGGAAATGTTGGCTAATGAGTACAGTCTCAGTTATGCATGCAGGACAAATAAGTTCCGCAGATCTAATGCATGGCATGATGACTATAGTTAATAGTACAGTATTGTACACTCAAAATTTGCTACGAGAGTAGATCTTAAATATTCTCACTACCTACACAAAAATGGTAACTATGTGAGGTGATGGATATGTTAATTAGCTTGATTGTGGTAATCATTTCACAATGTATATGCACATGAAAACATCATATTGTTACATTTTAAAATAACTAAAAGAGTATAATTGGATTGCTTGTAACACAAAGAAAGGATAAATGCTTGAGATGATAGATAACCCATTTACCTTGATGTGACTGTTACGCCTTGTATGCCTGTATCAAAATATCTCATGTAACCCATAAATATATACACTTACTATGCACCCACAAAAATTCAAAATTAATTGTTTAAAAAACTAAGTAAGAAAAAACATCATGTTGTATACTTTAAATATATACAATTTTTACTGGTTTATTATACCTTAATAAAGCCAAATTTTAAAAATAATTGGGAGTCTTGTCTCTAAAACAATATTATAAACTCCTCAAGGGCAGGAATGATGTATGCCTTCTTTGTTTTTTAATTGCTCAGAGCTTTCCCCCTCAGTTCTAGGTATATAAGAGGTTTTTATTAAATGATTAATGAATAAATGAAACAAGGTAGCATTATGTGCAAACATATAAAAAGCACAGGCAAAAGAAATTATTTATAAGAATGAGTGTGTCTTTGAACAAAGTATGCAGTTCGCTTTTGGCAATTTGGTCTATACCACTTCATGCTGGATCTTCAACATATTCAAGCTGTCAATGCTTTATTTGCTTATCTTGTTCTTTTCAGAAGATTGATCTCAAAACTGAGCTCGGGCTTTCAGCCATTTCTCAGTCATTGCTAATCTCACACTCTGTCTTATGTATGAATTGCTTGATCCTCCCACTTTATCCATTTGTCTCTGAAAGCCCTGGTTTTCCTTAATCCCATCAGAGTATCAGCTTAGTTCCCATTGTGCTGTTCTTACCTCTTTCCTGCAAACCCTAACTGATGTGGCTTACCGTTGTTCCATTCTGGTTTTCTTTTTTTTTTTCTTTGCTGTCTCCAGGACTAAATCTTTCACAGCAGTTCCACATCTTAGAGTGGGGACCTCATTGATTCTTGATTGTGCTTCTTTACCCCTTAGGAACTATGATGTCTAATAGGCACAGCTGGCTTAGGCATCAGTTACCTCTATGTTACTGACTGGCCTTGAAGAAAAGCCGATTGCCCTTCAAATGTCTCTTCTTTACAGGGTCTGACAGTAAAAAGGCAGCATTTCACATTCCTTACTTCTCTAGGTTAAGGCTTGAGAGAGCCTCCTTTACTTTAGATGCACCCTCCTTCCTCCCAACAGAACTCCTTTTCTCTCCCAGGCAGCAAGCATCATCATGCCACCTCCTAATTGTCAACCCATTTCCCTTTCAGTGATTGCCACAGGGCTGTCTGCTAACTGTCTAGATGAGTGAGACTAGACACTGGAAAGACAGAAAAGAGAATGAAATAATAGGCTAATTCAGTTATAGCAACTGGAACCATTGCCCCAAGGTCCACATCCTCTCTTTTTCTTAACAAAGTTTACCTGTCCTACATCTCCCTCCTTAGGGATCCTGCTGGGTAATGCTACGGATATAAAAACAAATCTGAGCAAAGGCATTAAAGACTAGTATTATCTTAAAGTATCCTGCTCCTCATTATATTAATCCAAAAGTCATTTGCTGGCAATGGAATTGAAAAACAGATATCCAGATATGTGACTATATTTTTAGCTAGTTAAGGCTTTGTGGTTTTTACAAGTTTGTAGAAAGCACTTTGATTAATCTATTAGCAATTTTTAAAGCAATCCTTCAAAGCAGTCATGCCACATAAGAAGACTTTAAAGTGCCTGGCAAATTATGCTGATTCCTTCACTTTCCAACTGGTAGATATGACCTCAATGGATGTGACTGACCTTCATCTAAAGCTGAAATTTCCCAACAGAGAGTTTTTCCAGGGGTCCGAAAAAAGGGACTTGATTAGAGCAGAAGAGGAAAGGAGTGAGTCCTTTCTTAGGATGTTGCCAATAATGTGACTTGAATGATATTGTAAATGATACTACTTATCAGTCTAATTATCCTTCTCCATAATTAATCCTGCTCATGCCACAAAGCTATGAACAATTATGTTTTTCCCTGGAGGGAACAGCATGCTTCAACATTACTGCAATGTGTGGTTAGAAGTGAAGTGGACAGTAAGAGGGAGAGAAAAGTGAGCTCCAGAGTTCAAATGATTATAACTGACATTGAGGTGATTGGTTCAGTGCACTTGATTTGAAAAATGAATTGTCTTGAGGATTGAGATCAAACAAAGGCAACTAAGTGAAAAAAAGTATACAGGAGTACATTTTATATCTGTATCTGGGAGGTGGGCTTTCAAGGCAAGAGACGTGGTCAGGCCCAGTCTTTGTCAAGTCTGTGACCATAAAAAATATTTAAATTGGCCAAATCTCAGTTTCTACAACTGAAAAAATAGGCATAACCTTATCTACCTTACAGAATTGTGATGAGTAATATATTACAAAATGGATATAAAGAGTTTGGTCCACTTTATAAGTGTTAAGTATTGAGATGCTTAATAAGTGTTAGTTTCTCCTCTTTTTTTTTACCCTGATATCAAGTGTGATTTGGAGCAAAAGGTTGAGAAATTTGGGCTGTCAGAGCAAGAGGAAACTAAAGGTCCCTCAAAATCAATGCCTTCAGTTTTCAGATGAGAAAACAAAAGTTTAGAAAAGTTGAATGTGGTTTCCTAAGTTGATTTGTAAAATGGGAATGGGGCTAAGAATTCATAATTTAATATTCTGAGGAAATCTATAAATCACTCTGCATTACTCACTCTTATTCAGATAAGGGACATGAAAAGGAGATACTCCTTATCCAATCTTTTCCTAGATTTTATACTTACACCAGCTGACAGTTTAAATGGACTATTATCCATCTGTAGCCCACAACTTTCATAGCTATTTGTTGAGGTAATTTCCTAAGCAGCTCTCAGAATTAGTTAGAACACGGTTATATTCAAGTGGAGACAATAGATCCTAGGGGTGCAGAGACAAGAAGTGTCACGGAGATGGAACTGAGAGAAATTGAAACTCTGCATTCAAATGGCAGGAAGGAGTGGGAGGATAATGCCAGAGTTTGGAGCTTGAATGACTGGGAAAATGATTATGCCATTAAGAGATATTTGGAAGTCTAGAACAGGAGTGGATTTGCAGTAGAGGTAGAAAAGATAATGAGATCATTTTGTACATGTGTTTGAGGTGCCAGTGGAACATTCAGGCAGTGATGCCCAGCAGGCAGACTTACAGTTAGCCTTTTTAGAATTTTTGTGTGGATATCTAACAAGATGCTCTCTCCAGATAGACAGAGCCCTGAGCACAAGACTTAGTGGACAGATAGTACCTTCGTGTGAAGAAAAAAGCACCTCTTTATCCAGTTTGACACAGGCTGGTACAGGGCTTGGTGAGCAGAGCACCAGCTGGATTATACCTCCCACTTCTCCCAGAACCTTTTGCAATTGTTCTGCTAGTAGCTAGCTGGAGATGTGGATCTGAAGTTTGGTAAGAGATATCTGGGTTGAAAATACAGATTTGGGAGTCATGAGCTTATAGGTAAGAGTTCAATCTGCCCTAAGAGAGTATATGTAAAATAAAAATATATAAACGAATTGCTTTAAGGGCTTGGGTATTGTGAGGGTTTCAGAAAGTTGTTTATCATACATTCATGTTTTGGTTCTTTCATTCATTGAGAGAACAAGCCATGTGGACACATGGGGGAAGATCCTTCTAGGCAAAGGTAACAAGGGAGAAAGCCCTTAGGCAGGAATATAACCACCATGTAGTAAAACGAGTCAGGACATCAATGTGGTTAGAACAAAGTAATAAAAAGAAGGGAGTAGTTGGAGATAAGGTCAGAGTACATAAAGGATGGGGACTGGTGCCAGATTAGGTGGGATCTTGCAGGCCATTATAAGGACTTTTGCCTTTCATCTGAGTGAAATGGTAGCCATTGGAGGGTTATAAGCAGAGGATGACATGACTTGGCTTATGTTCCCAAATGTTCATTTATGCTTCTGTGTGGAGAATAGAATGTAGGAGTATAGAACAGAAGCACAGAGTCAAGTAAGATGAGGCTATTGCAATGATCCAAACATGACATCATGTTTTGGACCAGAGTCATGGCAATAAAAAATGATGAGAAATAGTTGAATTTTGGATATTTTGAAGGTAATGCTAACATAATTTCCCCTATGAGTTGGATGTGGAGAGAGATAAATGGGGTGGGGTGGGTAAATAAGGGGGAAGAAAGAGAGAGTGAGAAAAGATCCAAGGATGAAAGTGGAATTGCCATTTACTAAGCTGGGAGAGACTATAGGAGAAACATGTTTGGAGTTGAAGATCAGGAATTCCATTTTGGAAGTATGAGTCTGCAAACTAGGGAAAAGGCTTGGGCCTAGGATATAAACTTGGATTCATCATTATATAGTTAATATTCAAAACCATGAATCCGGATGAGATTGCCAAGGCAATGAGTACAAATAGAAGAGAAGATTGTGAGACTGGGCCATGGAGATCACAGAGATTGGAGGAAGAGGGAGGAAAAGAAATCAGCAGAAACTGAGAAGGAACAACCAGTAAGATAGGAGAAGAATCAGAGAGTGAGGAGTCTTGGAAGTCAAGTGACGAAAGTATTTGAGAAAGGATGTTGATTGTGTTCATTGCTCCTGATAGGTCTAGAAAGATAAGAAATAGGAATTGATCACTTAATGTAACAAAGTGGAGGTCATTAGTGATTTCTACAAAGAACAGTTTTGATGGAGTGATCGAGGCAAAAGCCTGATTTGAGTGGGCTCAAAAGAAGATTGGGGAGAATAAGTAGAGAACTCCTTTGAGGAGTTTTGTTAAGAAGGGAACCAGAGAAATGAGGCCATACATGCAGGGCAAGTGGGGTCAAGGGAAGGTTTCTTTAAGATGTGAGTGATAACAGTACGTTTATATAGTGCTGGGAATGAACCAGTAGAGCTCCACTGATGCAGGAGATTAAGCAAAAATTGCTAGAGCAGTATCTTTGAGTAACCTGGAGGTGTTGGGAGATAGTGCAGAAATGGAGGGTTTGGCCTTAGATAGGTGCAGAGATGGTTCTTTCACAGTAACATGAGAGAAGAGAAAAAATGTGGGTACATTCACAGGTAGATGGGTAGAAATACAAGTGTTTAGTAGGTACTTGGCAGGGCGTTTCTTCCCCATCAAACAGAATGACTGTCATAACTATGAGAGCTATGACATCTGTTAGGAAACAGGTGGTCTAAGGATTATGGGCTGAGAGTGCATACCAAACATGTTGACTGAAGGGAGAAGGTACTGATATTATCTGTAAGATTACAGGGGCAGCAAAAGACCATGTCACATGGCCAACTTTAGAAGGGTTCTATTCCAGTGTATGGTTATGTGGAGGATATTGGCTTGGACTCCAGCAGTATCAACGGAGACCACGTTATCTGGCAGGGGAATTCCTCACTCTCTGGCAAGAAATACCCTATCCAGCCTGAGGGAAGTTGCCAGTCCAACCCCCATTCAAGTGTCCCCTCCCCCTCCCCTAGTTCAAGGTCTTGAGGAGTCCTAAATAACATTTGTCATAGGCTTTTTATGTGCTGTGGTACAAATGTGTCTGGTTGGACTTTCTTTAAAACTGTCAATGGACCTTATCCTGCAGTGGTTTCGAGTCATTGGTATGTTGCCAGCCCAGTATTTGTTTCAACCAAATTAAGGTTTTTAGTGGCCTGAGGCAAAACCTTCACCCACCCATGCAAAGAATTGGATTGCAGAAGTGTTCACAGTTGTGCCTTTGAAATGGCATTTTTTTTTCCTTTCAATTAAGTCTGCTGCTTGGGTGTTATATGGCAAGTGAAAGCAATCTATGTCTTTTTCATGTTCCCAATCTTAGCCCTCGTGTCCAATGAAATGTGTGCCTTGAGGGTATCCATACATAACACTGAGTTGCTCCAAGTCCTTGATGGTGGCTATCTGGTTTGCCCTTTTACAAGGGAAGGCCTATAACACTCCCGTCAAACTGAAGAAGCAGCAGATTTGAAGTGGGAAGAAGGGAAAGTTAGGTTCTGGAGAGGGTGACTGTGAGGTGTCTGTAGGGGGATCTGAGTAGAGTTTCAGGCGTAGGGCTCACATTAGAGTTCTAGAGTGAAGGTGGCACAGAATTGGGAGGTGGTTACGTGAGGCCAAGAGAATGGTTAAGGTTATGCATGGAGGAAGAGGAAGGATAAAGGGAGGGGAAAACAGGAAGGGAAGGGGAAAATGGAGGGGGAGAGAAGAGAATATGGTCCAAAACAGAGCTGTGGGGCCTGACCACATTGCAAGATCAGGGGCAAGAAGAGAAAGATTTGCTAAGGAATTGAGCAGAGGACAAGCTACTTGTCTCACTTGACTGCTATTAGGCAGAAACTGTTTGAAGAAGCACAAGTATGAACCCCACAATATTTCATGTATTTTTCATTACATCATGAATTGGTTGCAGCCTCACTGCTTTACAAATTCTCCTGTCCCTGAAGATCTCAAAGGACAGAATGTTCCACATGTAGTACCAGCTTGAATCATGGAAGTTGTTTTAACAGGAGGAAAACAAATTGAAGCCCCCTTATGTCTGGGTTACACAGGGACTCTCCCTTCCTGTCTTCTTCTGAACCAAGGCCAGGCTCTGGGAGTTATCATCCCTTCACATCTGCACGCCTTTCACTTTGCAAAGAGCTTTCACGACTGTCATCCAAACTGGATCCTTAGAGAACCTCTACGAAGGAGGTGAAGTAAAGATTATGACCTTCACTTTACAAGTAAGAATCCAGGTAGTAGAGAGATTTGAACAGGGTTACCTGTGAGCTGCCTCTGGAATGCAAGTCCTTGGCCTCCTGGCCTGGTGGCCCATCACCTGCAGAGCACTGCCAAGAGGGCCACTACTGGGTGGCTCCAGCTGCTGCTGTCTGTGAGCTCATTAGAACCTCTCAGCTGTGGCTCCACCTGCCTCAGTGATCACTGAAAATGTTGATGGTGCCAATAACCAGGACCCCCAAGCCGAGACTGGCCTCAAAGAGTTTACTGAGTACCTACCACATACCCACCACCATGTCAGTGTTTATGGGGAACACAACAAAGGTACCACATAGCTACTGTCCTTGAAGAAATTATAACTTCAATAGGAAGAAAACTCTTAGACACCAAGTCCAAAGACAATTCCAAGGGCTTCTCTCTCTTCCACTAACCAGTCTCTTGTCAGGGACAATGACACACAGACCCCTTCTGCATTCACCTCTCTTATCCCAGTTCTGGTGTGGGAGGGGATTGGTGGATGACTAGGAAGAGTAATGAGGAAAAGAAGGAAGATGGAGGAAGACAGGGAAAAATTAGAGCTCCTACTAAACACTAGAAACAGTGTGAAGTTTATATGTTATACATATGTCATTTGTATTATATTTATCATACACATACACGAACATATACACATACACGAACATATACACACAAGCACATACATACACAATCACTTTCCATGAATTAACTCATCTGTTTAGTCCATTCTCATTCGTGGAAAGAGCTTAGGACCATGTCTGTCACTTAGAAAGCACTGAATGAGTATTAACTATTCTTCCTTCTTATCATGTTCATCATCATCTGCAGTCATATTTCAAAGTCTTGGCACCTGCAGTGTGTGTGGAGCTGTTTACAGAGGAAAATGAGAAGGCTCAAAATACTAATATTATCTACCTCACTAACATAGCAGGGCCCTGAAGCTAAAGAGATTGTTGAGCCCTGCTTACTGATGTCCCATCCCTCTACACACTAGCCTAATTTCCAAGTGTTAGAGTTGTTGAATAGAACTTTGCAAGTATTTATTACTAGTAATGGAAGCAGTCGTCATTATTTTCCCTCATATTCTCTCCTGGGCACCATGGTTTGGGCCAGACACTTGACTGTTATGAATCTTACTCTTCAATCTCTTCCATCACTGCCTAAGGATGCCTGAGCCTCTTATTTCATTGAGTAAATCAAGTCCATCCATCAGGGAGACTTTCTTATCCAGCAACCACACCCACTATTAGCTCCTTTTCTCTAGACCAAAACAGTGAGATGACTCCTCAAACTCCTCTCTCTTCCTTTTGCTTATTTAAAAATATTTAATTGAAAAATAAAAATTGCACAAATTCAAGGTACACATCGTGATTTTACATACATATACATAGTATGTACTGATTCCTACAATCAAAGTAATTGATACATCCATCACCACCCATAGTTATCATTTTGTATGTATGTGTGTGAGGGAGGGGTGAGGACACTTAAAATTTGCTCCCTTATAAAATTTAAGTAAACTATACAATATTATTAACCATAGCTACTCTGCTGTACCTTAGATCCTCAGAAGTATTCAGCCATAAAAATAAGGAAATCCTGCCATTTGCAACAAGATGAGTAAACCTGGAGAACATTATGCTGAGTAAAATAAGTCAGACACAGAAAGACAAATACTACATGACCTAACTTACATGTGGAATCTAAAAAAGTTGAGCTTATGGAAGCAGAGAGTAAAACAGTGGTGGTCAGGTGCTGGGAGTTAGAAGAAATGAGGGGACATTGCTCTCTCTCTTTCTTTGACTTCTTTGAAGTCCTCTTCTACCAGTTTCTCTCCTCTTCTGGCCATTTATCCTTGCTCATTTTCTGGCCACTCATCCAGATCCTCTTGCTCTGCTCAAACCTCAAATTGTGTTGTGCTCCAAGACTCTCACCTTATCCCCTTAGGTGATCACCTCTGAAACTGAGGCTTCCGAACCCAATGCTTCTCTCTACCACTGCATTTACTCATTTACTGCTTCTTTTATAATTGTCTTTCAACTAGTCTGCCTTGAGAGCAGAGCCCATGCCTCATTCATTCTTATATTCCCATTCCTTTGCACAGTCCCTAATGTGTTATGGACACTCTATCAATGTTTGTTTCATGAATTAATGTAAGTCAAGGTTCAATCGTCGTGATGCCTTACCAAATTGTAAGTCCTTAAGGATCAGGGTCCAGAGTTACAATTTACGCTTTAAATCAAATAACCACTCAGTGTTTCTGAATGAGACTGGATACACCCCTTAGCCTGCTTATGAATCAAAGCAAAGTTGCTTATCTAAAATTAGGTATTCATGGGTTTCCTTATGCTCTTGAGGCCCAGAATGAAAAACAGAAATGTCTGAGAATGTGCTTAGATTCAGCACAAGGTGTGTAATGAAATGTGTAGGTATAGCAGGATTGAGGCAAGAAGAATGGGGATTAAATAATTGAGAAAGGAGAGGCCTTATGTGTCTGTGTTCACTTTCTGGAGCCTTGCAGATAGTCATTTGCATGGATCTATAAACTTAGTAACACTGACGCCAGGGTATAATAAAGATGGTGATTTTGTTAATTTTACTGTTAGTGTATTCAAGTTTGGCTTTAAAGAAAATTGCCTTTAGCAAACCAACCCTCCGCTTTTTAAAACCATTATCAATACTCTGTGGTAACATCTCTTCAATATAATACCTGTTCCAGACATTCAAGGCCCTCTTCTTATAAAAATTAGCCAGCTAGCCAAGTCTTTTGTTCTGAATTAACCTCACATTACTGCAATCCTTTTCCCATGGACTTCTTTTTCAACCACAGAGTAAAAGGCCTCTGTAAGCTGACAGAAGGACTCTAAAGGGCAGTGAGGCATGCTCAGAACCCTAAAAATCATAGAATATAGGCCAATCTTAAAAGCTGTACTTGCTTCCAAGAGCTAGACCTATTTCCTTCAGGGGCCCCTGTGAACTAGAGCTGATATGCATGGATGAGTTAGGTACTGCAACCACCAGCCCTAGATAAACTGTTGTTGCTTCTAGGCAACCAAGATTTGGTACCTTACTGCAAAAAACTCAGAGCATTCTATCCAAAGGGGATCAAGAATGGAAATTCTATCTCAAGCTTCAAGGATTGGCCTCGTCAGGACCTAATGCTCAGACTACTAGGAATGACTTAACATGGGTGAACAGAAGCAGAAAGCATCTGTCCAGTCTACCAAATTCCCTTCTATAATAATCCAAATCTGTTCACCCTGGCAAAAAGTTCCCAACCATGGCTAGAGATTTCACATTATTGCCTTCTCCGTAATTAGGAAAGTGTTGAGCGGGTATGAAGAAAATATATTATGCTCTGGTATTTTATTAGGCAATCTGGACAGAAGGATTGAAATTCAGAGAACAGGATTTCTGAGAATTGCTTTGATTGCTTATGATTAGTGACTGAGTCATTTATATCATAGCCACCATTTTTTCTTGAACTAGAGATTGGAATTGCTTGTCTTATCTTCCAACAAGGATACTGAGGCACAGTCCAGATGCTATGGCAAGGAAACAGAAAACTGGGTAGCACTGTATGATTATTATGTGCCAGGCACTGTGTGAAGTGCTTTTATTAGGTTGGTGCAAGAGTAGCTGCGGTTTTTGCCATTACTTTCAATGGCAAAAAAACACCATTATGTTTGCACCAACCAACCTAATTGTATTTCATTCAATCCTCGTAGCATCTCCGGGAGCTAGCAACTATTATTATCATCACCAGTTTACAAATAGAAAATGATTAACTTTCATATTGTTAGAAACTCTAAATGGAAATAAAGATTCTGTTTCAAACAGAACTAAACAAAAATATATAAGATTTCTATGAGGACTTGCTTAAATGTTAAATATTACTAAGAAGCATAAAACAAAACTTGCACAAATAGAAAGATATACTGTTCTTGAATATGTGAATTCAATATTTTAAGATGTCAAATCACATATAGGGCTAAAATTTAGTCTATTAATTTAATTATGATCCAAATGAAAATGCCAACAGGACTTTTTGGATTTAAACATGCTGGAAAATAAACATACAAGATTAGCCAGAAAACTACTGAAAAACATATTATAAAACTATAATAATTTCAATAACCTGGGGCTGGATAATAAGAAAACAAACTGGTCGATGAAACTCAACAGAGCATCCAGAAAGAGCACCTATACATACAGGAATTTTTTAATTGTCTAGATGGTATTTAAAATGTGCCAGGAAACAAATTATTCAATAACTGATGTTGGTATAATTGGCTGACTCCTTACCCTGAAATACATTCCAGATATTAAAAGACTTAAGGATCAAAAATAAAACTGTAAAAATACTAAACGAAAATATGACAAAATGTTTATAAAATAATCTAATATTGAAGAAGGCCTTTCTAAGCAACAGAAAAACTGAGGAGTCCTGTAGGAAAACTGATATATTTAAATACAGAAAAGTTTTAATTATCTGACCGTAAAAACTATCCTAAATGTAAAAGAGAAGTGAAAAAATGTAACATAGGACGAAGATCTAATTCCATTTATATAGAGAGTTCTTAGAAGTCCATGAAAAACCCCACTGACAATTCAATTAAAAATGAGCAAACAACATGGACATACGGTTCAGAGACAAACTTTAAAATGCCTTTAAATATATGAATACTTAACTTCACCCATAATTAAATACATTTAAAAAATGAATAGATTATTTTTAGAGCAGTTTTGGGTTCACAGCAAAATTGAACAGAAGGTACACAAAATTACCACATATTCATTTTCCCAGACATGCACGTCTTCCCCTATTATCAACATCGGCCACCGCAGTGGTACATTTGTCACAACTGATGACCCTACATTGATCCATCATTAGCACTTAAAGCCCTTAGTTTACAATAGGGTTCACTCTCGATGCTGTATAATTTATAGGTTTTGCCAGATATGTAATGATATGTATGCACCAATTTCATTCAATGCATTTTAATGAGAAGATTTTTAAAAATCAAAAGAGAAGACTATTGAGAACTTTTTAAAATATAATTAAACTTAGGGAAAACACTCTCTAAGCTGAGCCATAGAGAAACAGAAAATCTGATCAGCCATTCAATTATTGTTGAAAGATTGAATAAATACTTAAAAATCTACCCCCTCTGTTGCAGTAAGTCAGGGACCCCAAACGGAGGGACTGGCTGAAGCCATGGCAGAAGAACATAAATTGTGACGATTTCATGGACATTTATTAGTTCCTCAAGTTAATACTTTTATAATTTCTTATACCTGTCTTTACTGCAATCTCAGAACGTAAAATTGTGAAGATTTCATGGACATTTATCACTTCCCCAGTCAATACCCTTGTGATTTCCTATGCCTGTCCTTACTTTAATCCCTTAATCCCGTCATCTTCATAAACTAAGGATGTATGTTGCCTCCGGACCCTGTAGATGATTGCATTAACTGCACAAATTGTTTAAACAATATGAAATCTGGGCACTTTAAGAACAGGATAACAGCGATTTTCAGGGAACAAGGGAGATAACCTTAAAGTCTGGCTGCCTGTGGTCCAGGCAGAACAGAGCCATATTTCTCTTCTTTCAAAAGCAAATAGAAATATTGCTGAGTTCTTTTTCTCAGCAAGGACATCCCTGAGAAAGACAATGCATTCCTAAGGGGAGGCCTCTGAAATGGCCGATTTGGGAACATCTGTCTTTTACGGTTGCAGATAAGGGATGAAATAAGCCCCGGTCTCCTGTAGCGCTCCCAGGCCTATTAGGATGATGAAATTCTCGCCTAACAAATTTTGGTCAGCCCAGTTGTCTGCTCTCAAACCCTATCTCCTGATAAGATGTTATCAATTACAATGCGTGCCCAAAACTTCATTAGCAATTTTAATTTCACCCCAGTCCTGTGATCTCACCCTGCCTCCATTTGCCTTGTGATATTTTATTACCTTGTGAAGCATGTGATCTCTGTGATCCAAACCCTATTCATACACTCCCTCCCCTTTTGAAAATCACTAATAAAAACACTGCTTTTACGGCTCAGGGGCATCATGGAACCTGCCAACATGTGATGTCTCTCCCAGACACCCTGCTTTAAAATTTCTCTCCTTTGTACTCTTTCCCTTTATTTCTCAGACCAGCCGACACTTAGGGAAATAGAAAGGAATCTACGTGAAATATCAGGGGCTGGTTTCCCCCGATACCCCTCAACCAAATTTCAAAAACAAACTTTCAAAGAACATATAATCTCTAATTTAAATAAATGTTCCATATATACATACAATTTTGAGCTATATATGTATCAAAACATTACATTGTACACCCCAAATATTTACAAGTTTTACTTGTTGATTATATCTTGCTATGTTCTGAATGTTTGTGTTCCTCAAAACTTCATGTTGAAACCTAATCCCCGTTGTGATTGTGGTGGTATTAAGAGGTGAGGCCTTTAGGAGGTAATTAGGTCAGAAAAGCTTTGCCCTCGTGAATGGGATAAGTACCCTTATAAAGAGTTGAGGACCCAGCAACAAAAGCATCATCTATGAAAAACAGGACCTCACAAGCCACTGCATCTGCTGGCATCTTGGTCTTAGACTTCTAAATCTCCAGCACTGTGAGCAATACATTTTTTGTCATTTATAAATTACGCAGTCTAAAGAAATTTGTTATAGCGGACTGAATCGGCTAAGACACAACAATGCTAAATTAAAAAAAAAAAAAAGCAGAAAAGGACATAAGTAAAATGAACTACTATAAGACAATCTCAAATATGAACATAGACAGGAAAATACTAATAAAATATTAGAATAGCAATCTGTCGACATATCACATCATGGCCAAGTTTGATATATCTGAAGACTGCAAGGATAGTTTAGTATTCAAGAAAAATAGATATGTCCTTTAACATTATTAGATCAAATAGGACAATAACTGATGAAGTGTAAAAAAAGCTTCTGATAAAAATCAGCCCCCTTTCAGGAAAAAAACTGGAAGAAAACAGAATAAAAAGTAATTTCTTAACTTGATAAAAGTTCACTACCAGAGAATGTATAACAACCATAAACTGATGGGCGGTATCTTTGAAATTTTTGCATTAACATGAAGAATAAGTAAAGATTTCCTACTACTACTCTTTTTGGAAAATCTGGCCAACATAATTAAACAAGCTGATGAAATCAAGTATGTCATTACAAAGAAGAAAAAATGAAAATGACATTATCTGGAGATGAGTTGATTGTCTACACAGAAATCTCAAGGGAAACTAAAAGTTTTTAAAACTAAAAGATTGCTGGATATACAATTAATGTGCAAATATTGTATTCTTATACACCATCAATAAACAATTCAAAAGTAAAATAACAAATATAGATACTATTTACAATAAACAAACTATCACATGGACTAAAGAATATATCTAACAACAGAAGTGTAAGTCTTTTATGAAGAAAAGTATAAAATATTATTAGAAGCATAAAAGAAAACATAAATCGATAGAGAAATGTAAATGTTCATGTGTTATATTCATGGATGAGAAAATTAATATCACAAATATTATAATTTCTTCCACATTAATCCATAAATCCAACACAATTCAAACAAAATATTTGCTTGTCCAAATATATTGTTCAGCATTCAACAAATATTTATGGAGCCTCTATGTGTCAGACATTTTTCTAGGTGCTGAAAAACAAACAGAAATTTCTGTCCTCTTAGAGCTTATATTATGTTGAAATTATTAAGTGTAAAATACGAGGTGCAGAACAGTGTGTGCTATCATTTGTATTTCTAATTGTACATTTAATTGCATAGAAATAGAATATTTTTGAAACGACTTATAAGAAAATGAAAACAATGGTTCTTTCAGGGCAAGGTGACTATGAGAATATCTCAATGGGGGAATGCTTACTGTTCATTCTTATGCCATTTCATAGTGTTTGAACAAATATATACTACATTTTATATAAATTTTAAAGTTAGAAAGTTAGTCCAAAATAAACAAAAATGGAATTTAGGGGACAAAATAAAATTCTATCTTTAAGTTAAAAATATCGTTGCATATGCTCTGAATGAAGGAAAACTCACGCAAGCAGGTGTTTATATGAATTATAATCTGGGCATTTTGTTAACTATAAGCTAAACATGAAACAATCATATGATACGGTTGCTAAAAAGGCTAATGAGATTTTAGGCAATATAACAGAATCTTATCCAGATCAAGAGATACCATTGTTCCACTTTATACTGTTTCATCTGTACCTAGAGTATTATGGTCATTTCATTTCTGTGTACCATAAATTAGGAAAGACACTTGCCGCCTCATCTAGAGAGCGCATCTAAGAGACAGAGGAAGAACTGATGAAGTAACTGAGAAAGATTAGTTTCAAAAACGAAGACTTAAGGGAAACAAGAGATAAATCTTCAAATATGTGGAGGCAAGAGAAGTTAGACTTATTTTACATTCTTTCAAACAGCACCACTAGGACTTCCATAATCATATAGGTTAAGGGAAGCAAGTTTGGGCTCAGTATTAAAATGTTCTAACAGTTTGGCTGTGAGGTGGGAACAGAGTGGAATGAAAATAATATTTACTGCCTACTACATGCCAGACTCAATGCATACATAATAGTAATCTTCACAGCAGTCCTGCAAGGAATGTATCATTATGCATTTTCCAGAGGATAAAATTGAGGCTCAGTAAGGTTCAGTAATTTCACTTAAAACCCTACAGCTAGTAAATGCAGAGAAAGGATTTGAATCCAGTTTACAACAGTCTCCTAATTTGGTCTCTATACATTGTATCTTGTCCCTCCAATAACAATGCAGCCAGAATGTTCTTTGTAAAACATAAATCTGTTCATATTATTTTTCCTGCATAAATTTCTTAGCTTAGCTTACAAAGCCCTTCATAATCTGGCTCTTGCTTACCTCTCTATAAATCACTCTCTATTTGGAACTGTTCTGCAGCCACACAGACTATCTTTAAACTACTCAACTATGTATCGAAAAAATGTGCTGTTTCAATGGAAAACTATGCATCCTATATAGCACACCCTTTTGGGTCATCAGATTCTAGCCCTGTTCATTGTCATTGAGGTATTTTGCAAGTTTTTGTTAAGTTGTAAGTAACTGAGAGACATGTAAGTTATGTCCTACTCAGCAGTGATTAATTGACTTCCCCAACCCCTGCAGAAAAAACAGTTTTGTATTATTTGCAACTAATCTCAATATTCCTTTACTCCACATAAAACTATGGTGTTTTGACTTTTCTTTTGAACTAGTTATAACATGTGCCTAGTTCACTCATTTCGCATGAGAAAAACAAATTCTTTAACATATACTCATTTTTACACTTGTATGAGAGTCATGACTTCATCTTCTTTGCTGAAAATTATCTTTTAACATATACCATGCTCTCCTCTTTCTTGTTTATTTCTTGTCTCTGGGACTTCACATAGCCTGTTTCCTCAACTTCGGATAACTTCTTAATCCCCCCTCCCCTGTTCAAAAATGTTTGTTGAATGAAAGTAAAAAGAAGATGGCCGGGTGCAGTGGCTCATGCCTGTAATCCCAGCACTTTGGGAGGCCGAGGCAGGTGGATCACGAGGTCAAGAGATCGAGACCATCCTGGCCAACTTGGTGAAACCCCGTCTCTATTAAAAATACAAAAGTTAGCTGGGTGCGGTGGCATGTGCCTGTAGTCCCAGCTACTCAGGAGGCTGAGGCAGGAGAATTGCTTGAACCCAGGAGGCAGAGGTTGCAGCGAACCGAGATTGCACCACTGCACTCCAGCCTGGTGGCAGAGCCAGACTCCGTCTCAAAGAAAAAAAAAATAAATAAATAAAAACAAGGTTAGAAGGAAGGAACCACTTAACCCAGGTCCGTCTGAGACTGAAGACTATGATCTCTGCAATAAGTAGTTGCCTTTCACATCTTTTACATCATCTAAACAGAATGATCTACTTCAGAGCAACAAGCTTCTTGTCACTGGAAGCTTAACCTATGTTATCATCCATTAGGGATGCAGTAGGATGGGATTCTAATATTGGGAGTATCGAAGAAAAAAAAATGTGTCTACTGAGTAGGATTTTAAAGAGAAAAAATATTCTAATACTTGTTAAAATGGTAAGGAATAATTTCTTTGAGACACTTACATTGAGAAAGAGAGAAAGGGCTTAACTCTAAATACAGCAAGGGTAAGTGGGGATTTATAGCCAAGGATCAGGGTGTGAGTGGGGATCAATGGATGGAAAATTACTAAGAGGAGGCATCAAAGATTGGAGAATTATTGCTAAACTGGTGTTACAGACCAAGAATTTAGACATTAAGGCTAGGGCATGAGGAACTTGATCAGATATCAAGGGTAGAGGCATAACTTAGCAGAATTCTAAGACTGGGCTGGGCAGGCCAAACCTAGAACAGGGGCTAAGATTGAGGCCTAGTCAAGAAGTGGGCTCAGAGGAGGCTAATTAAAGTTTGGCCAAGAAGAGAATCTTTGTGAAGAGTTAGGCTGTCATAATCAGTCTGTATGGTTACTTCTAACCATGACCATAAGGTCATTGAAATGTAATATATTAAAACCAAGACCGCATCATACTTCCATGAATACTTTGAGAGAAAGGGAGCCTGAGAAAAAATGAGCTCCATCTCTGTAAGTCTCCCATAGGTCCATAATACCAGCCAACTTGGCCTTTCTGTTTTTGGTATATTAAGTTCCAAATAGAATATAGGAAGCACAGCATAAAGATGGCTGTGTTTTCTAGAGTGTTCCTGGATGACTTCCCACTGTGAATTTCATAGGAAACAGCCCCATGCATTTTTAATTGGAGCTGCTTCTTTCCATTTGTGTGGGCAAGTCACAATAGTGATTTACAAAAGAGAGGGAGTGGAAATGAGCTCAATGAAATGGTGAAAACAGCTTGCAATAGACTCATTTCTTCTCAGGCAGCCATTTCTTTGACTTCCATCTGAGAAAATACCAGAGGTAGTACCTATGGCAAACAGCACAAGCAGTCTGGACATGTGACAGGTACAACCAGCTAGGATGACATACTCACCACTGCCACTCAGGAGGTGGAGCCAAATCCATGGTAGAAAAGGACAGGCTTCCTACTGAAAGTCTTAAAAATGGTTCAAAACTTTTTCATATCTATTGCTCTCGAGTATCAGAAAATTCCACCATTAGCCACTCTTTTGGGCTGAAGCATTAAATCCAGAAGATTACATTTAAAATAGGAGAGAAGGTGCGGGAGTGTGTGTGTAATCTGTTCGCCCTCATTAGCAAGCTGTATGTCCTTGATTGAGACACTTTCCATCCTGGGATCCAGGATCACCAAGGTATATAAAAAGGGAGGTTTAGATCAGTTCTCATTCAGCTCTGATTTTCTGTACTTCTATGTTTTTCAGCCAAGAAAGGCATTCATTATCAGCTAGCAAGTGGCACATAATTAACAGGATTCAGAATAGAAAAATTGTGACAGAAAACAGGGAGAAATAAATGTCCAGGACAGGGGCCATGCAAGGGGTCAAATATGATAGTGACACTGTAGCCAGATAATTTGGGCAGCAATGGAGCAGAGCCATCAGGGAAAAAGGGCACCCACAGTGGGTGGAGCACGGAGCATACTAATGACAAACTTTATTTACTTCATAAATTTGCAGTGCTCAGACTCTACCCTCCACATTCTCACAGGCAGTCGCATGCATATATAGTCTGACTCTCACAATCTCTGTCTCTCTTTCATAGACTGTCTCTCTTGATTATTCTCATTCTCATTCTCTTTCTCCAAATACAGTAGTTAAAAATAGACTTTAACTTTTATTTCAGTAATCAACCTGGCATTGGAAGTGGTAAAGCAAACACTTCCCAAGCTCATGTTATCATAGCTGTACTTGTTAGGAGATTGATGTTAGGGAGGAATGAGCTTACAGCTTGGGAGAAAGCTTTTTATTTTTTAATCATTTACTTTTATTTAATAGCAAGATTCCTTGTAGGAGACCTGGAAAAATTTGGGCCAGAGTGGGAAAGTAGGAACCAGTTTACTTGAAAAACAGTTCCTTTTAGATTGATTTAATTTCACTGAGAGACGTTGTGTTTATCTTTTATAAAGAAGACAGTAGCTGATAGTTTGGAAAGGGTTCCACTCAAATCGTCCCCCCAGAGCCTCGATGGCAGAGGGATCAGAGATTGATGACTCTGTGGGTATCCTTTAGATGATGCTCACCTTCCATGCTTCAGTGTATTTCATTTTCATAAGGTTCAAAGACACATTGTTATTAGAATGGCTACAACTTCATCCAGTAAATTCTATGAATCAAAGTGCACCTGTTTCTCTATTAGGCATGGGGATATTTAAAAAATAAAGCTGTGTATCTGCTTTAAAATAAAAAGTTGTTTTATCCTGGGTTTATCATCACCAGATATTTCAGGAATAGAAATTGAGAGCTATGGTTGTAAGCCTTTTAGAAGTACAGTGCTGGTCTGTAAGGTCAATGTGGGTTGCTTTTAATCCTTTATCCTCAATTCTAACACACACATGCGTGCACGCACGCACGCACACACACACACACACATTATATATTATCTATGTAAGGCTGTGCAATAGTCAAAGATAGACAAAACTACCCTGATACAAAACCTGCTTAAATATGGACTTAATTTATTTTTTCTAAACATTGTTAGGTTGTAAATATTGAAAAATTATCTTTGTAGTTCAGAAGTTTTCAAATGGCCTGATGTGTAGTGTTATCTTTTGCAGGATATAAACAGGGCCCACACCACAAATAAAGAATGTCTTTCATGTTTCTATACCTGACCACTGAGGAAAGGATGAAGAAGAGAGGGATAAAAACAATAGGAAATAATGAGCAAAGGGAAGAAGGCAAGGATAAAAACGACAGAAAGAATTTGATGTTTGCCAAAGTCCCAAGAAGCAAAAATCTAACACATGACTTTTTTTTTTTAAAAAAAGAAAATAATATAATCCTTTACATTTTAACAGTAGGTAAAAATTGACAGAATTTAATTTCTATTTAAGGTTCACCGGTGCAGGAACTCCTAAAATACTTCATTTTTCACACTTAGGGAGCATCCCCAAATGAAGATAAGTAGTTGAAGGTAATCTTTCTGAAGACTAAATGAGTTGTTATATGTAAAGCACTTAGAACAACATCAAGCACTTAGTAAGTATTCAATACAAGGTAGCTATTATTATCATAACCGTCATCATAGTCATCATCATCAGTATATTTTTGCCAAGACAATGATCTTGAATGAAAAAGTATTCCTTTTTTTTAATATATACACACAAATACTTTAAATGTCATGTTTGTGTTCCCAACTACATACATAAACAGAATCGTCACCTAATGTATGACCTGTGAGATAATTTAAAATAAGCTGTAGGTCTGATCTTCTTCCTCTGGGGGTATAAATGTTCCCTGTCCCTAAGAAAATCCAGACATGGTCGTGACTGATTGCATTTTTCTTTTATGACTTTAAATACGTTTTGCCATGTAAACAAAACAGTGCTTCTAGTTAGTATTCTTTCTCCCAAGAGATCTGCATATAGAGAGAAAATTACCAATTGTATCATCAAATAACTCTGATAAGCCCTTGTCTATATGTGACACTATCCTGGACACTGTCCACACGATACAGTAAGGCAACCTCTGCCCTATGTATATTTAGAGCAGTGACACCCTCAGGCACAAGTGATACACAAACTGGGACTACACCACATCCTCAATCATCTGTTGGCCAGTCAATTAAGCCAGAAGAGCTGATTTTGGTCCCATACAGCTATAGCGACAGACAATTGAGCAAGCACAACACTGAAAAAAAAAAAAAAAAGCTAACAAACAGCTTCACTTCTGTTATCCAGTTTTCAAGCCTACACATGTGTCTTTGTGACTGTATAGAAGAAAGGTGGCTGTGGTTGACTCAGAATATTTTTTTTCCTCTTGCAGAGGCATTACAAGAATACCCATCTCTGCTTTCCCAAGAATGTCACCACTAGAAAAATTGGACTGATTACATGTTATCTCTCTCTCTCTCTCTCTCTCTATATATATATATAAAATCTATATATCTATATCTACATATTATTATCTATATATTATCTATATATAGAGATAATTACATATATAGAGATATAATTACATATATATATATGTGTGTGTGTGTGTGTGTGTGTGTGTGTAATTGGCTCATGCAATTATAGAGGCTGAGATGTTCAGACCCAGAAGAGCTGATGGTATTGCTTCAGTCCTAATCTGAAGGCCTGAGAATCAGGAAATCCAATGATACAAGTTCCAGTCTGAGTCCAAGTCTGAAGGCAGAAGACAATCGGCAAGAGAGAAAGAATTCTTACTCAACTTCTTATGCTATTCTGTCTTTCAACAGACTGAATGAGGCCCATGCTGATTTGGGAGGGCCATCTGCTTTACTCAGTCTACCAATTCAAATGTTACTCTCATGCAGAAACACCTTCAAAGACACACCAAGAACAGTGATGAGCCAAATATCTGGGCATTCCATGGCTCACTCAAGTGGACACAAAAATTAACCATCACAGATACTCAGAACCCCTTGGTCTAAATCTCAGAGCTGATCCAGATGAATGGTCAGATGGAAGACTAAGGTACTCACATGAGCCCACCTTGGACTCCATTCCTGTCCCCTAAAATCTGCATTAATTTACATCAGTATAATCCAAGGTTTATTACCCACCAGCACTTCCTATTTTCCCTAGCAAGTGTCCATAAATGAATTACTTGATGTTAGGAATGTGAAGAAATAAGACTGTTTCCTTAATCCACTGGGCTGCATTTAAAACTATTGAATACCCAACTTTATTTCTCTCCCTGGACACTTGAGAATGCTGGGCTTTGGTTGAAACGTTAAAGACAAAAAGCAGTTCAACCTACAAGGGATGCTCCCAGGACTTTAAAAGGAGGTCTGTGCCAGCAATAGATCATCACGCAGAATAAAGTTAGGCTACTTTCATCTCATTTTCTAGTACCATCTTGCTATCATATTGCTAACCTAGGTTATTATTCATGACTCCGCCTCTGATACAAATTCTACTCAGCTAAAAATAATGATACTTATTGCTGTTGGCCCTTATACTTTCTACTTGATTTAGGTCTGAGTTTCACTACACCCTAGCCTATTTTCAATTTGGCATCACTTTCCTTGCTCAAAGGACAAACCACCATGGGACAGTTATTCTCCTACAGAAGAGATGCTTCACAGAAATATATTGACGACTCTGGTTCCACCTTTTCTTCTTCTTTCTTTTCCCAATGCCAGGATTCATTCTCCAAATGGCCTGGCTCCTCCAGAAGCTGTAAGAATTATAGGGTATATGAACACTGCATTCAAAATAGGCACTCTCCTAACAGATGGTGCAGAATGGCGAATTGAAAGGAGAAAGCTATTGTAAGGCAACATTTCAAACAACAAAAATAAGTTGTAGGGGCTTGGAGAGGAAATTGTGTTTTGGTTTAAAGCAGCAAATTACCTGGATGGCTTAAACTATCTGACAATCTAAGAATATCAAATTATCCACTGAAAATCTGGCTACTCAAGCTGCTTTTCCCAACTGCACATTATTTGCTCAACAAATTTTCTGCTCTTAAGTCTCTGAGAGAAAATTTTAAAATGCTCTTTTCACCACTAAAGAAAAGTAGATTTTTTTAAAGAGACTATAGAAAGAATCTACAGAAGGAAACACCAATTTCAAGTTTTTCTTGGACATAATTATAGCTATCTGTAGTAAACAAGCAATGTCTTCCACTTACATTGATTACTCACGAAAACCTAGATAAATCACTGCCAACTGTAGTACAAAGTTAACATATATTTCTCTTGTCTAAAAACTCAAAGGTTTGAAGCCAGTTAACCCCTTTGGTGTAGATGAGGAAGAATATTAGCCAAATCTGTTTACATGCAGCAGAATTGGTCACAAATGAAAGATATGGGAGGTTCTGCAAGATACGCCCAGTTCTCCAAGGTCAGCTTTTACAGTTGGAGGAAACCAGTCCTTCCTGTTTCCAAGGGAACTAGATCAAGTTGAGGCCAATAGGACCCTCAAGTACTATTTTTATGGCCAAAAAATAACCATCACTGATCACTGGGCAGATTCCAAACTGTCTTCTGGAACAGATCCACTCTGTTTTGGACAGTGAAGTGGCATGGCATAGTGGAAGGAACATGAGCTTTGGCATCAAACTGGGATTTAATTTCTGGCTCAGCCACTTATTAGCTGTGAGATGTTGAGCAAATATTTAACTTTGTTGAGTTTCATTTTCCAGATAATCTTACTTGTCTTTAAAGTATTGTTTTGAAGAGAAAACAAAATGAAGCAGCCAAAGAACTCATCATAATTCCTGGCATCATGTTTTGTGCCTAATAGATAACAGCTTAAAAGATGAGGGGCTATGCCACAACATGGATGAACCTTGAAAACATACTGTTAAGTTAAAGAAATCACTTACCAAGGACTGGATGTTATATGATTCCATTCATGGGTAATGTCTAAAATTGGCAAATCCATAGAGATAAAGTCATTTTTTAGTTGCATAGGGCTAGGGATAGTGAAGAGGGTGGGAATGGGGAATTACTATTAATAGGTACCTTTTTTAGGAGGGGATAATTAAAATTTTGGCTTTTTCAATGGTATATTTAGAACATTTACACTTCAAGTAATTAGTAATATGTATAAGGCTTAAGTCTGCCATTTTTTGTTTGTTTGTTTTTGCTTATTCTGTTTCTTGTTTCTTGTTTCTTTGTTTCCCTTTGAGGACTTCTTTTGGGTCATTTGAACATTTTACAAAATTCCATTTTGATTTATTTAAATGTATTTGAATTATATAATTTACTGTGTAGTTTTTTGAATAGTTGCTTTTGCTGTTACTACATACATATACAGAACATATCACAGCCTACTTATACCAATGTTTTGCCACTTCAAGTGAAGTGAAGTAAAGAACTCTTACATCCATTTAGCTTTACCTTCTCCACTCTTTAAATATAAATACAAATGATCAGAGGTCCATTCGAAGACAGCAGAATAGGAACAGCTCTGGTCTGCAGCTCCCAGCATGATCTGATGCAGAAGATGGGTGATTTCTGCATTTCTAGCTGAGGTACCTGGTTCATCTCATTGGGACTGGTTGGGTAGTGGGTGCAGCCCACAGAGGGCAAACCAAGGCAGGGTGGGGCATTGCCTCACCTGGCAAGCGCAAGGGGTCCAGGGATTTCCCTTTCTTAGCCAACAGAAGCCATGAAAGATTGTACCTGGAAAATCAGGACACTGTCACCTAAATACTGTGCTTTTCAAACAGTCATAGCAAACAGCACACCAGGAGATTATATCCAACGCCTGGCTCAGGAGGTGCCATGCCCATGGAGCCTTGCTCACAGTAGCACAGCATTCTGAGAATGAACTGCTAGGCAACAGCCTGGCTGGGGGAGGGGCGTCCACAATTGCTGAGGCTTGAGTAGGTAAACAAAGTGGCTGGAAAGTTCGAACTGGGTGGAGCCCACTGCAGCTCAATGAGGCCCGCCCGCCTCTATAGACTCCACCTCTGGGGGCAGGGCAGAGCTGAACAAAAAGCAGCAGAAACTTCTGCAGATTTAAACATCCCTGTCAGGCAGCTTTGAAGAGAGCAGTGGTTCTCCCAGCACAGTGTTTGAGCTCTGAGAACAGACAGACTGCCTCCTCAAGTGGGTCCCTGACCCCCATGAAGCCTAACTGGGAGACATCTCCCAGTAGGGGCCAACAGACACCTCATACAGCTGGGTGCCCCTCTGAGACAGAGTTTCCAGAGGAAGGATCAGGCAGCAATATTTGCTGTTCTGCAATATTTGCTGTTCTGCAATATTTGCTGCTCTGCAGCCTCTGCTGGTGATACCCAGCCAAACAGTGTCTAGAGTGGACATCCAGCAAACTCTAACAGACCTGCAACTGAGGGACCTGACTGTTAGAAGGAAAACTAACAAACAGAAAGGAATAGCATCAACATCAACAAACAGGACATCCACACCAAAACCCCATCTGTATGTCACCATAATCAAAGGCCAAAGGTAGATAAAACCACAAAGATGGGGAGAAACCAGAGCAGAAAAGCTGAAAATTCTAAAAACCAGAGTGCCGCTTTTCCTCCAAAGGATCACAACTCTTCACCAGCAACGGAACAAAGCTGGATGGAGAATGACTTTGACAAATTGACAGAAGTAGGCTTCAGAAGGTCGGAAATAACAAAATTCTCTGAGCTAAAGGAGGATGTTTAAACCCATAGAAGGAAGATAAAAACCTTGAAAAAAGATTAGACAAATGGCTAACTAGAAAACACAGTGTAGAGAAGACCGCAAATTACCTGATGGAGCTGAAAACCATGGCACGAGAACTCTGTGATGCATGCACAAGTGTCAGTAGCCGATTAAATCAAGCGGAGGAAAGGGCATCAGTGACTGAAGATCAATTTAATGAAATGAAGCGAGAAGAGAAGTTTAGAGCAAAAAGAGTAAAAAGAAACAAACAAGCTTCCAAGAAATATGGGACTATGTGAAAAGACCAAATCTATGCTTGATTGGTGTACCTGAAAGTGATGGGGAAAATGGAACTAAGCTGGAAAACACTCTTCAGGATATTATCCAGGAGAACTTCCCCAACCTAGCAAGGCAGGCCAACATTCAAATTCAGGAAATACAGGGAACACCACAAAGATACTCCCTGAGAAGAGCAACCCCAAGACACATAATTGTCTGATTTACCAAGGTTGAAATGAAGGAAAAAATGTTAAGGGCAGCCAGAGACAAAGGTAGGATTACCCACAAAGGGAATCCCATCAGACTAACAGTGGATCTCTCGGCAGAAACTCTACAAGCCAGAAGAGAGTGGGGGCCAATATTCAACATTCTTAAAGAAAA
>NW_012102798.1:2247172-2311168 GCF_000951045.1 Mandrillus leucophaeus
TAGAGAAGTAAGAGCAAACAAATTCAAAAGCTAGCAGAAGGCAAGAAATAACTAAGATCAGAGCAGAACTGAAGGAGATAGAGACACAAAAAACCCTTCAAAAATCAATGAATCCAGGAGCTGGTTTTTGAAAAGCTTAACAAAATTGATAGGCTGCTAGAAAGACTAATAAAGAAGAAAAAAAGAAGAATCAAATAGATTCAATACAAAATGATAAAGAGGACATCAGCACCGATCCCACAGAAACACAAACTACCATCAGAGAATACTATAAACACCTCTATGTAAATAAACTATAAAATCTAGAAGAAATAGATAAATTCCTGGACACATACACCCTCCCAAGGCTAAACCAGGAAGAAGTTGAATCTCTGAATAGACCAATAACAGGCTCTGAAATTTAGGTAATAATTAATAGCCTACCAACCAAAAAAGTCCAGGACCAGATGGATTCACAGCCAAATTCTGCCAGAGGTACAAAGAGGAGCTGGTACCATTCCTTCTAAAACTATTCCAATCATTAGAAAAAGAGGGAATCCTCCCTAACTCATTTTATGAAGCCAGCATCGTACTGATACCAAAGCCTGGCAGAGATACAACAAAAAAATATATAATTTTAGACCAATATCCCTGATGAACATTGGTGCAAAAATCCTCAATAAAATACTGGGAAACCGAATCCATCAGCACATATAAAAGCTCATCCACCAAGATCAAGTTGGCTTCATCCCTGGGATGCAAGGCTGGTTCAACATTTGCAAATCAATAAACATAATCCATCACATAAACAGAACCAAAGACAAAAAACACATGATTATCTCAATAGATGCAGAAAAGGCCTTTGACAAAATTCAACAGCCCTTCATGCTAATAATTCTCAATAAACTAGGTACTGATGGAATGTATCTCAAAATAATAAGAGCTATTTAAGATAAACCCACAGCCAATATCATACTGAATGGGCAAAAACTGGAAGCATTCCCTTTGAAAACAGGCACAAGAGAAGGATGCCCTCTCTCTCACCACTCCTATTCAACATAGTGTTGGAAGTTCTGGCCAGGGCAATCAGGCAAGAGAAATAAATAGAGGGCATTCAATTAGGAAAAAGAGGAGTCGAATTGTGCCTGTTTGCAGATGTCATGATTGTATATTTAGAAAATCGCATCATCTCAGTCCCAAAACTCCTTAACCTGATAAGCAACTTCAGAAAAGTCTCAGGACACAGAATCAATGTGCAAATATCACAAGCATTCTTATACACCAATAACAGACAAACAGAGAGCCAAATTGTGAGTAAACTCCCAATCACAATTGCTACAAAGAGAATAAAATACCTAGGAATACAACTTACAAGGGATGTGAAGCACCTCTTCAAGGAGAATTACAAATCACTGCTCAATGAAATAAAGGAGGACACAAACAAAGGAAGAACATTTCATGTGCATGGATCATAAGAATCAATATCGTGAAAATGACCATACTGCCCAAGGTAATTTATAGATTCAGTGCCATCCCCATCAAGCTACCAATGACTTTCTTCACAGAATTGGAAAAAGCTACTTTAAAGTTCATATGGAACCAAAAAGGAGCCCGCGTTGCCAAGACAATCCTAAGCAAAAAGAACCAAGCTGGATGCATCACACTACCTGACTTCAAACTATACTACAAGGCTACAGTAACCAAAACAGCATAGTACTGGTACCAAAACAGAGATATAGACCAATGGAACAGAACAGAGGTCTCAGAAATAACACCACACATTTACAACCATCTCATCTTTGACAAAGCTGACAAAAACAAGAAATGGGGATATGATTCCCTATTTAAGAAATGGTGCTGGGAAAACTGGCTCTCCATATGTAGAAAGCTGAAACTGGATCCCTTCCTTCCACCTTATACAAAAATTAATTCGAGATGGATTAAAGACTTAAATGTTAGACTTAAAACCATAAAAACCCTAGAAGAAAACCTAGGCAATACCATTCAGGACATAGGCATGGGCAAGGACTTCATGACGAAAACACCAAAAGCAATGGCAACAAAAGCCAAAATTGACAAATGGGATCTAATAAAACTAAAGAGCTTTTGCACAGCAAAAGAAACTACCATCAGAGTGAACAGGCAACTTACAGAACGGGAGAAATTTTTTGCAATCTATCCATCCGACAAATGGCTAATATCCAGAATCTACAAAGAACTCAAACAAATTTACAAGAAAAAATCAAACAACTCCATCAAAAAGTGGGCAAAGTATATGAACAGATACTTTTCAAAAGAAGAGATATATGCAGCCAACAGACACATGAAAAAAATGCACATCATCACTGGTCATCAGAGAAATGCACATCAAAACCACAGTGAGATACCATCTTACATCAGTTAGAATGGCGATCATTAAAACATCTGAAAACAACGGGTGCGGGAGAGGATGTAGAGAAATAGGAACGGTTTTACACTGTTGGTGGGAGTGTAAACTAGTTCAACCATTGTGGAAAACAGTGTGGCGATTCCTCAAGGATCTAGAACTAGAAATACCATTTGACCCAGTGATCACTACTTGGTATATACCCAAAGGATTATAAATCATGCTAACATAAAGACAATTCACAATAGCAAAGACTTGGAACAAACCCAAATGTCCATCAATGATAGACTGGATTAAGAAAATGTGGCACATATACACCATGGAATACTATGCAGTCATAAAAAAGGATGAGTTCGTGTCCTTTGCAGGGACATGGATAAAGCTGAAACCCATCATTCTGAGCAAACTATCACAAGGACAGAAAACCAAACACTGCATGTTCTCACTCATAGGTGGGAATTGAACAATGAGAACATTTGGACACAGGATGGGGAACATCACACACTGGGGTCTGTTGTGGGGTGCAGGGGTGGGGGAGGGATAGCATTAGGAGAAATACCTAATGTAAATGACGAGTTAATGGGTGCAGAAAACCAATATGGCACATGCATACATATGTAACAAACCTGCACGTTGTGCACATGCACCCTAGAACTTAATGTATAATAAAAAATAAAAATAAATAAATACAAAACGATCTTCAACTTACCCTTTTTCACCTTCACAATGGCACAAAAGCAATATGCACTTAGAAGAAACTATACCTTGAGTACCCATACAAGCATCCTGTTTTTCACTTTCAGTATAGTATTCAATATATCATATGAGATATTCAACAATTGATTATAAAATCAGCTTTGCATGTTAGATTATTTTACCCAACTGTAAGCTAATGTAATAGTTCTGAGCACATTTAAGGCAGACTAGGCTAAGCTATGATGCATTGCTATTTCTTCAAATAATTTTTCAACTTCCATTCCTTCTCCTCTCCTTCCAAGACTCCAATAACACAAATGTTAGATCTTTTGTTACTGTACATTCCGTGAGGTTCTGTTCATTTTATATTTGTTCATCCTATTTTCCTCTTTTTTTGTTCATATTGGGCAATTTCTATTCATCTGTCTCTGAGTTTACCGATTATTCCTTGTCTTGTCACCAGTCTTCTACTGTACCTGTTCAGGGAGCTTTTATTTTTAAATTTGAGTTAGTGTATTTTTCAGTTCTATAATATCCCTTTGGTTCTCCTTTATATTTTCAAATTCTTTGTTGAGATGTTTCTCATTTGTTTTAAAAATGTTTGTTAATGCTCATTGAAGCATTTTTGTGATTGCTACCTTAAAATCCAGATTATTTCAGCATCTGAATCATCTTATTGTTGATGCTTGTTGATTATGTTTTCATATTGAAGTTATAATTTTCCTGGTTCTTAGTATAATAAGTGATTCTCAGCTGTATCCTGGGATATTTAAGTATTATTCTGTAAGATTCTGGATCTTATTTAACCTTCTTTATAGCAGACAAATACCATGTTTAAGTGCAGTATACAGATATAGGTGGAAATGGTTGTTCAGTTTCTGTGTGTGCCTGTTAATATTACCCTAGCAAAAACAAAGGCTAAATCGTAACACCCTACTGCAGATGGTGGAATGGAAGTTCAGCTCCTTTTTTGGTCCTACTGACACCTTCCTTGTGAATATGGGGTACCAACTCATACCAAGTGGTTGTGTATGGTCAGCACCGCACTGGGCCCTGCTGACACTGAGGATAGGGGATAAAATAGAGGCTCAATTCTCACCACCTTACACACCCATCTTCTAACTGGTTGCTGCCATGTGTGTTGGAAGTTCAGCTCTTCTGTGGACCAAGCTGACACCAGGAAGGCGAAAAGCAGAATTCCCACTTGCCCTGCCTTACACCTCATCATTCCGTCTCATGGTTGCTGGGTGGGAATGAAGAACAGTTTTCTACTGGGCCGTACTTCCATGGGGTGGGTGGAAATGCCTGCTAGCTCCATCTTGTTCCTCTTTATCACACCTTATTGATAGTAGGCAGGGATAGAAGCCCACCTCCCCACTAGGCCCCACTGACACTACCCTGACAGGAACTGTGAGTGCCACCTGCCTCTGCCGCGTAGGGGGATAGAAAATCAGCTCCCTCTTGCACAGCCCTGCCAACATCATCCCAGGCCAGGGAGGAAACCAAAATATTATCTGTTTCTGGGAATAGGTGGCGATGGGGTAGAGGAATGGAAGAGGAGAAGATCAGCTTCCCATTCTGCCCATCAATACCATCTGAGTGGGAGACTCAGAGAACGACTACCTGCTTTCACTAGGTGGAGGCAAGGTGGAAGACCTGTTTCCCAGTGGGGAGATTGGAATATAGTCATCTGCTTCTGCAAAATGGGAGGATGTGGCGGAAGATCAGTTTCTTTCCACTGCTTTGGTGCTTGGCTCCACTGAAACCCTGAGGGATGGGATAGCTTTTCCATTAGTAGTTATCTGTAGTAGAGCAGGTATTGCCAGTCAGATTTTCTGGTGTTAGACCACCATTTCCCAGTGCTTTAGCTAGTGGGGACAGGTTTTTCTTGGAGCTTTTTGTCTGTGCCTGTTGGTTCCAGGTTGGATGCTATAGCAGCACACCATCTGGGATATACAGGAGGGGAAAAAAAAAAAAAAAACCACTGTTGTGTTGTTCCTCAAGTCCTGAGGTCCCTAAGGCAGTCTGCTTTCTTCCTTTTCTTTTCATAGTCTTCCTATAATTGTTTGTTCCAATAAATCCAGAGATTTTTGTTTTTAAGAGAGAGAATATGGGAGAAATGGGACTGCTCCATCTTATCTAGAAAAAGAAGGTCATTCCAGCACGCTGTGTAATAGCAGTAAGAGTAAAAACATCCTAGGTGTCTTTCCAGAGGGGAATAGAATAATTTATTTGGGCATAGTTTTAAGATGGAATATAATAAATGAACTAGATCTGTATGTATCAATCATCATGGGCAAATCTAGAACAATGATGAAAGAAAAAAGTAAGATGTAGAATGATAAATGAAATATGATTCCAACTATATAAATATAAAAATCATATACACAGAAATCAGTATCAATTGTTTATGGTGATATACATAAAAATATTAAATATACTACTTGTCTCTAATGTGGAGGGGTAGGAGTCTGAGCTGGTGGTCAAAGGGGCCTTCAACTGAACAGTAATGTTATATTGTCTAAAAACAAACTAGAAGCAAATAGGGCAAAATGCTAATAGTTAATTACAGGGCTGAAGGGATAGGAGTGTTGTTATTTGCACTTTTCTGTATTTTTTAAATGTCTTAATGGAAAACAAAGGACACATTTGTTTTGTAGTAGCGACCATGTTAGTGAAATAGGATTTTCTCTGAAGAAGTGGTCATTATGCAGCTGTAGTGGGCCACCTTCCTAATGCTGGAACAGAGTGACATATTCTTTCAATAGAGCATGACTTTTAGCTTTCCTCATGTCTCAACCTCACTGAGACTCAGCCAGCATCATTTGGCTTTCTGAATAAATCGCTCTTCATTCATTCACAAAGAATGTGGTAAGTGTCCCCTCTCTATGCTAGGTGCTGAGCAAATATTGTTGAATAATATACAGGTAACACTTAGTAATAAAACATTATAAAGGAACTATAATAGAAATGTGCGTATTTACCTCCATTATAGCAATACTTAGACTAATTTCTCCTTAAAGTTCGATAGGATGTTAAAAATTGGGCTGTATAAGCTTAGAGGAAGAAAAATCTGCTTTCCTCATATTATACTTAAACTAGAGTAATACAGGAGCTGTTTCCTGGAGAAACTGCCAATCAGTAAATAGCAGCCTTCTGCCCCCCTGCTGACTACAATACTTCCATCATGAACTTGACCTTCAGAGGCCATTCAGTTTCAAGAAATACCAAGCTGAAGGTCACTTCTCTGATCCTCAAAGAGTTCTGAGGGCAAAAGTCTAGCCCCTGCCCATCCTTTGAATTGTCTGAGTGAAGTAGATATGTGCAAACACTCTGCTCCACAGGCCACTATCTAATTGTCTTACCCTCTCAACAAACCATATACCTTCCTTCCATAACTCTAATGTGAATTCTTCTGAGCAAGGCACCTCTTCTTGTTGCCCCTAAAATAAAAACGATCTTGGCAGCCAACCTCACACTACAGAACATTAGTCCTAATCAAGAGGAGACTGTCCTAAAATTCAGAATTCTTTACTAGGGGCCATTTAATTCTGGGACTCTTTGGTTCCTTCCTGCAAGCTCTAGGGGGGAATCCCTTTCCTTGCTTTTTCCTGCTTCTAGGGGCTGCCTACTTTTCTTGAATTGTCATCCTCTTCCATCTTCAAAGCCAGCAATTGCATCATTCCAACCTGTGCTTCTGTCATCACATTGCCTTTTGTGTTTGACCCTCTGGCCCTCTCTTATGAGGACCTCTGTGACAACATCAGTCTCATCCAGATTATCCAGGATAATGTCCCCATCTCAAAATGCTTAACTCAATCACACGTGCAAAGGCCCTTTTACCATGTAAAGTAACACATTCACAGGTTCCAGAGATTAGAATGTGGACATATTTGTGTGGACTGAGGCATTATTCTGCTTACAACAGTACTGCTTTGCTATTTTATCCATCTCCTAGTCATGACTCCTGATCCACAATCTGTCTCTGATGTCTCTACTGATTGTTGATATTGACCCTGATTTAAGCCTGGACATTGTGAATTTCTCTGCCTTTGGGTTTATCTAAAAGGGATACACACACACACACACACACACACACACACACACATATATAGATGTCAAACTCTGTCTTCACAGAAGACATATATATATTCCTAAGAAAGTGAGGAGCAGGCACTGTACCATGGAGAAGAGAAAGGAAGGGCATTTAATTCTCATAATAATCTTGTGAGCTAGATACTATTATTCTGATTTTTTAAACAAGGAAGCTGGGGTTCATAAAGTTTCCATCATTCATCTAGATAATGCAAATAGGAAGAGGCAAATCACATTTGAGAGCATGCTGTTGTGACACTGGTTTTCCTGAACCAATTCATCAAAATTAGGCAAAAATAAGTTGGTAGGTGAGCTTCTATTCTCTTCACCTCTCTGGCACTTTGGCCAACTTTGCAGTCTCAATTGTTTCACACTTTCCCTCCTCTCTTCAACTTTTTCCTACTCCGCCCCCAAAGCGATAGCTTTCTTGGTTGCCAGAAACATTTGGTACCAACTGGGATACATGAGTCCATATGAGTACTTATAAGAAGCCATTCCACAAACATTTACAGCTCTAAAATGGATCATTTCCTCAGCCTTACTCTGAGTATTCTTGGGAGCTGAGATTTCCCAATATACTCATGATACTATTTCCCAGATTTAAACAGCCAAAGACAGAATGGGAACAAAGTCAGAATCCTTGCCTCAGGAGTGGCTCTTTCCTTGACGTACCAATAAAGCCAGTCTGTTGACCTTCTGGGAAGGGTGCCAGGCCCAATTTTTCATTGAGGCTTTGGCTAGACCTTAAAGAGTTCTGAACTGGCGGGGCATTTTTATTAGATACAACTAAAATTTATACTTGTGCTCAAGTCAGAAAAGCTAAGAAGGTATTCCCCAATAATTTGAGAAGTGTTTTAGACCTTTGGGGCTCAATCCCACCAGATGCTGTGTAGTGAAACTCTGTCTTCACAGAAGACGTAGTCAGAATCCTGTGCTGCCTCTCAGGCAGAAAACAGTCCTGTCAGTGAAGCCAATTAGGGGGATTGCTTTGGGCCCAAACCAAAGGAACATGGCTATTATAAAGCACAAAGGCATTCTGGGAACTTAGCAGAGGCAGCACAGAACATCGCAACCAGAAACTGAAGCCACTACCCCTTATTAAGTAGACTGTAGGTTCAAGTTTGATTCACACTGGGATGTGGTCATGCCACCTTCCATAAAGGAGACTGTATTTTGGCCTAGGGTAGCTATTTGCCATTTTTCTTTGAGTACATGCATATCAGTTGGCTGCAAAGGAAAAGTGGTGAGTCTTAAAGAAGCCAAAAATGAAAATGCCTATTCATTTGAGTTTGATACCATCTGTGGCAAGTAATTCTATGAGCAGCCCTTGATGATATTTCTGTTTTGCTGCCAGAAACAATTTGGGGTAAAAAAGGGAAGGAAAGCCACCTGGATCCCGAAAACAGGAAAGTCTGAATAATAAGCTCTAAAAGCAGAAGCCCTAAACACACCTAAGAAGCCAAATCTACCCTCCTACTTGATAAATACTAGCCAAACAAGACCAGGGTGAATAGAAGCAGTCATCAGACCAGAATTATAAGTGCTCTACTGTGCGCTTCCCCCCTTTTTTGCTCCATCAAACACAAATTGATATAATGAAATTGTTTGACAGTGATAAACCAAGTCATTCAGGCTTTTATTTTACTGGGAGGGGAGTGATGCTGATCCTACCTGTTTGAAGTAGAAATTCAAAATCAGACTTTCTGGAGTATAAAAAGAAGCCCATCCACCTGGCTTCTCTACCGCTACTCATTTGCTCTGGCAAAGACGGAGGAAAGGGAGGAGCATGTACACGTGGGCGGGTGGGATTTAAGTATGACTCATGGCTTGCAGCCCTTGCCCCAAGTACAACCTGTGAAAGTCACAAACCTTGGCGAGTTGACCACTAGTTCTGAAACTGACCATAATTACAGAGATAGCACTCTAATATTTAGATCCCAAAGCCAGGGACTCCTAGTCTCCAGGAATATATAGAGTTAATGATGGTCTCACTGCAGTGGAGGGGTGTGGCCTACTCCCCCGGGAAATTCAACTATTTTGTATTAATCCAGGGTCGGTTCTCAGACTAGCTGGTTTCTCCTTTCCAAGGCCATGTCTTACTTGTGCAGCACTGATTACCCAACAGAAGAAACGAGGAGATAAGAGTGTATAAGTTGATAATCTGGCCTTTAAGTTACAGAAGATAAACATCATGTTGGATTTACAAGCCAACCGTTGACTATGTGTTGCAGAAAGTTTTTATTTTTCTTTTTAAGGCAAATTGGCATCCACGTCACTTTGCCAAACAATGCGAAAACAGACAGGGAATTGGTACTTGTTGTATGTCTACTTTGTGGCAGGGCATTATACTGGTTGTTTTATGTATGTACTTAATCCTTATTGCATATCTGTGAGGAAGGCACTACAACTCTGTTGGACAAAGCAAAACAAGCACTACAGCTCAGAAAGATTAGTTGCATCACCCAAGGTTACATAGCCAATAAGGGTTCCATCTAACTCCAAAGTCACAAGAAATGGGTCATTATGATTGTCGAGAAAATCTTCCATTAAATAAAATACAAGTATTAGAGTTAAAATAGAAAGATTTTTAAAGTCCAAAAACATTGTTTTTTGCTGCTCTTTTTTCAGTAACAAATAGCTGACTCCATACAAGGTGTCCAGGAGCTCAGTCATGGCTAGACTGAGAATAGAAGGTCCTCTCTTCACCTCAAGGGCTATAATAGGACTCAGCTTCAAAGCCCATTGACTCTGGGCCAGAAAAAAAATGTGTTTAGACTTCTTCTGTGCTCTCTCTAGCATGAAAAAGCCACAAACCAAAATACAGGTTCAACTCAGATACAACCATGTCATAAATCAACTAACCAACTTGGAATAGATGGATGTTAGTCGTTTTCTTGAGCTTCCTTTCTGCCACATGCTCAACTATGCCCGTTGTGTCCTTTCAACAAGTTTACACTCTGTTGGTAGGTGTATGGTTGGTGGATGACTGAGATGACAAGTGGGAAGAGGGGATGAAGCCTGTTCCCCCACTTTATGCCCACCAGGATACATGAATGTTCTAAATCCAAAGGGCTGATTTAATCCTACTGCACTTTACTGCTTCTTGATCTCAAAGAAGCTGAGAACTTTGTCACTGGCTGAACATCCTTCCTACTGCCTTATGAATAGTGATGGTAGCTGTAATACCATCACCATCCCCCTACCCTGAGGATCAGATCCAGCATAGGGTGAGGATTTTTGGCCTTAGCTCAGCTCCCCTCAAGAAGTGGCGAAACTGGGGCTTGGGGTGTGGAATGAAGCTTCCAGGAAAGTCTCCTGTCTCCTAAAATGTTTAACTTGCATTGAAAGGTAAGGCAAATCATAGCTAACACTCCAAACAGTAAAGAAAAGAGGGGGATTTTCTGTCAAATTCAGGAAAGCCCACTTCGGTCTTTTCTGCCGTCACCAAATGGGCAAGTTGAAAAACTAAAGTCTACAGTAAAAGTGACTGAAAGTCAGCTCTGCCTTATGCCCAGAACACTTAGCACGAAATCCCAGGGAGATACCTGCTGAATAATGGTTGGCTCTTATTTTTTAGGTATGTCTAAAGGCAACTGGTAATTCTGTTTGGGTCAGTCAATCACTAAGAGTCAAATAAACTCAAGCTGTGCGCTATGATGCAAAAAATACATAAAATGGGTCTAATATAACTTCAAAAACCAATTTAATAAAAAGAGACATTTGGACAGCACTTCGATAATACTGTTTTCTTGTATTCTCACAACATCTTATTCTTACATTCGTGTAAGATAAACAGAGCAAGAATCCTAATTATAACTTTATATATGGAGGCTCAAAGAGGAGACCTAACTTGCCCATCACCTAGAAAGGTGATGGTAGAGCTTAAACTAAGACCCAGATCTTCTGACTTCTGTGAGGATACCAGATATGACTCTTTGCTGAGGGAAGCTGTGCTGCTGCCTGCCTTAGCTGACGTTTCTAGGCTTTCCCTCCTGTATCTTAACCTAAGACTTCTGCTCCTTGTCTCAGGTAACCTCACTGGTCCACTTGGAATTAAAATACCTGCTAACCCCAAGCTCATCTACATGGGCTTCTGGTTCTAGTTGTTGTGACTAATATGTCTTATTTACCTTTTTATCCCCCTTTAGTGATCATAGATTACTTTTATGGAAGCAGTGGAACATAGCAATTAAGCACATGTGCTCTCAAGTTAGAGGATCAGGGCATGAATCCCAGTTCTACCAATTATTCCTCACATAACCTTAGACAAGCCACATAATCCTTCTCAGTCTCAGTTTTCTCATCTGTAAAATAGGGACAATAACAAGGTAATTACTTACCTTATAGCAAGCTTGCTTGTGAATTGGTAACACAAATTTGTAAATTATGAGATTTTTTGTGATTAATTATAGCTCAACAGTTATCTTTAGTGTTAGTGTATTTTATGTGTGGCCCAGGGAAGGCAAAATATTGGACACCCCTGCCTCATAGTGTTTTCTGTGACAATCACATGAGATATGGAAAAATCCTTATCACAGTAACGTACATGTTACAATGAGAGCTTTGACTCCGGTACCAGAGAAAAGTAGGTTTAAAGTTCTACTTCTACCACTTATGACCATAAGCTAGGTGCTTAATTTCTCTATGCATCTATTTCCCCATCTGTAAAGTGAGGGTAATAATAGTACCTATCTGCATAGGGCTGTTGGGAGGAATGAAAAGATAATACATTTAAACATGATTTTTAGCCTCCATGCCTGGCACAGTGCCTGACACATAATAGAAGCTCAGTAAAAAATTATTGAGTAGAAGACAATGACTTAGCCCCTCCAACAGGAGGAACAAGATAAAACATCATCCCTCAAGAGACTGGATAGGAGTAGAAAAGATAATTAGTGGGATGAATGAGGATGAATGATCTTGAGTCCTTAAGGAGGCAGTTATTTTTTCCCTAGAGGGGACACATTTTTTGGCATAAATGTCAAGCTTCACTCGCTTCATATAGGTTTTGACATCTGGTTTTTTATCTTTATTAGGAAGTCAGTGGAAGAACACTGTGGGTACAGTTGCTTGGTTTTAGTAAATGGATTTGAATTTTCTTCTGAGATAATTCTCAGCTAATCAGATCTTATTGAGACAAAATTAGAATTATAGGGAGACAAAAACACATCTCACTAACTGAAATAAGCCAGACACAGAAAGACAAATACTGTGTGATCTCACTTATATGTGGAATCTAAAAAAAATGAACTCATAGAAACAGAGAATAGAACTGAAGTTCCCACAGGCTGAGGTGTAGGGGAAATAAGGAGATGTTGGTCAAAACATACACACTTGCAGTAATAAGACGAATAAGTTCTGGGGATCTAATTCACAGCATGGTAACTATAGTTAATACTGTATGGCATACTGGAAATTTGATAAGGGATCAGATTTTAAGTGTTCTCACCACCTACACAAAAAGGGTAACTATGTGTGATGATGCATGTGTTAATTTAATTTGACTGAGGTAATCATCCTACACATCATCACACTGTATACCTTGAATACATATAATTTTGTCAATTAAATTTTTTAAAAATTTAAAAAGGCAAAATAATCCCACATGTGTCACAGACTTCACTGTGTTACAATTAAAATTAAAATGGTTCCTTTGAACTTATGGATACGGCAGGGAAGAAATCCAACCAAAGCCAGTCACGATCCTGGGTACCTGCCCTCATCAGCTACCACTCTTCTCAACTGGGGACTTCCAGGAAAAGGGATCAGCACTAACTTTTTTTTTTTTTTTTTTTTTTTTTACTGAAATCCTTACTTCTTATTCAGTGATATGCCCCACTTCCCAGCATCCACAGGTAGGGAGACTGAGCATTGAGAAAGTCTGTTGAAATACAGCTCAGTAATGCCCTCAGTCCCTGGCCTGTCAGCAAGTGCACACAAGTATGTCCACATATTGTCATACCATTATCTACAGTTTTTCAGTGCAGACTAGCAGAGAGTGAAGTCACTTGCAGCTTGGAAACTCAGGGAGTTTTTCTGAGACTGGGACCCAATATCACCCTGAGGCAAGATGGCAAAATTGAGAGAGTTTGTCTCCTGAGCCACAGCACCTCCACTTATGAAGGGTCAAGTTGACTTTAAACACTACATCAATATTCTCCCTTCCATCATACTCTACTATTCAGGGGTTGTGTTTAACCTCTGCCCAGTTCTGATATGCAAGCAGTCCCCATTCACCCACCCTGGGCACAATTCTAAACCTCATTTGCCTGAATCTCACTCAGTATTACTGAATGACTAATCTAATAAACTCATTTCTGCACAGATGTTAACAGTTGAAAACGGCTCCATCTACAACTATTACACTTGGAACAGGAGCCTTCAATAATGCCTTAGCTTAAAGAAGAGCATTTTGGAAAGACTTTAGACACCATGAAGTTACATAGGGTAGGATATCCACTGGCACATCAACCCTGCAGCAATGACCCTGGAGTACCCTGGCCTAGGGTTGTGACCTTCAGACACGCCTGGCTCTTTTCTGCCTGTGGGTCAAAATTTGAGTTGATGGACTGGTATTGGCTATTTCTTTGACAACCTCTTTATCACTTCGACAGCCCACTGAGGCTGGCTACCATTCAAGTAGACCACAGTGCATGAAAAGTGAGTTTTGATATACTGGTATTGTAGTACACAGGCCCCATCTCAATGCCAACTTCATCCCTTCCTATTTACTCATAGCCCTGACAGCTAAAAAGAAGGTGAGGTAAGAGGTGCAAGTGAATGTCAGGCAAGTCAGCCATTTGCAGCTTGGTGAGGTGTAGGACAACTAAAGACTTAACTTCTGCATGCGTTGGCAGCCCTGACCAAAGCTTGGGGTGAGGCCGAATCACCAAAGACAAGCTCAAATGCTGACTTTTTGGTTGAGTGATTGGGAGAACGGTATTCATGGGGAAAGCTATACTATAGGCTGTACTCTATTTTATTTTAGTTTTTGAGACAAAGCCTTGCTCTGTCACCCAGGCTGGAGTACAGTGCTCACTGCAACCTCCGCCTCCCGGGTTCAAGCGATTCTCCTGCCTCAGCCTCCTGAGTAGCTGGATTACAGGCACGTACCACTACACTTGGCTAGGCTGTACCTTTGATATCAAATAATTGAGGATGCAAAGTATGAATGACATTTGTCTGGTGTAGGCCAAATACATGAATAATAATGTCCCCCATTTATTGGGCATTTAATGAGTGCCTGGCACTTCCCATAAATTACTACTAATCTTTACAATGATTCTGCAGCATTGCTCTTACCCCCATTTTACATCTATGAAAACCGTAGTTTAGAGAGGTGACTATCTCTCTATATATCTGATCAATATTGGAGCTGGAACTTGAATTTATATATGACTCTAAAATCTATGTTCTTGTCATTATGTCCCAATGTTTTTCTGCACCAAGCTACTTGTTTTAAGAAGAGTAAATCTGCTTGAAGATCATGCTTGAAATAATGATATCTCTCCAATAACCCATCCCATAGTGATGGGAAAAGACACATCTGCTGGAAGTGGGAAGATGATACAGGGAAGGCTTCATAAAGCAGGTTGTAGCTGAGCTAGGCCTTGAAGGATGGACAGAATTTTCACAGACAGAGCTGGAGGGAAATAATGTTCCTGAAACTGGTTGCAGTGTGCACAAAGGCTGAAAAATGCAGCTTTGGAGTAAGAAAGAGCTGAGTTTTAAGCGCCGGGTTTAAATTCCAGCCCTGACACTCACATTTGCATTCAATGCTCTGCCCCTTCCTATGTTACTGCCAACTTCCTACTCACACCCTCTCACATTCGCCCATCCAGGGTGCTGGTGACAGCTTGTACTGGCTTGCAAGAACTAATTGTACACTTGTCTTCCCAACTCTGAGTTCAGTGACTTCACATATATAGCTTAAAATGAGCCATGGTGGAATTATTTACACCATGGAAATAGGCAACTGCTACAAATAAGTTTTTTGTTTGTTTTGAAGTGATGGTTTGACAATGAGTACACCATTGTGCAAACACCCCAGGGTAGGGGTCAGGGAATCTGCATTTTTTCAAAAACTCCACATTAATTCTACAGCCTGGCCATTCACAAAGCTTTTTGGGGCAGTGGACCTTAAACTTAAGTATGCATCAGAATGATTAAAGAGAAGTTTGATAATATGTGTATTCCTGGGTCTCCTTCCTGAAATTCTAATTCATTGAGTCAGAAGTGCAGCCCAGGAATCTGTATTTTAACAAGAGCCTCCCTCCACTCCTCATTCTGTTGGAGGTGATCTAGGGCTCATTTGGTCTCATCTCAAGTATACAGGCACTGGAGAGAATGGAGGCAGAGCAAAGTTCAGGGATCACAGGCTATGCCAATCACGGACGTCTGAGAAATTAACAAAATTGCCCAAGTTTCTCACCAGGCTTTCTTTTTTTAACCATCAGAAAATCAATTGATTAAGCAGCTGGAGAGAAAACTGATCATAAAGAAGTTGGCAACAAAAAGCACAAGAACAAAATGCACTAAGTAAAAGAGAGCTTACCATTTAGGCAGAGCCATTACACCCAGCCATCCTCCTCTCCAAATCTTGCACTATGTACACACCTAATATGCCAGAGAAAACTACTAGAAAAACAAGAGCTTAGGAGAGACCAAGGTTTAGTCTTGAAAAAGAGGTGGGTTTGGAGCATGGAATACAGAAGAAAGTCAAAAGGCAGATAAATGTAGTAGTCAAGCAGGCAAGCTCTGGTATCAAACTGCCTGGGTTTCTATTTCTGTCCTACCACTTGTTAGTATTGTGACCTCAGGCAAGTTATTTAATAACTCTGTGACTTAACGTTTCTTGCCTGTAAAATTAAGTCAATATTAGTAATTACCTGCTGGGGTTGTCATGAAGATTAAATAAATTAGTATTTGTCAACTATTTAGAACACTACCTGGCACATAGGAAGCACTTTCTATGTTTGTGAAACAAATAATTGACTAGTCAGAAAGAAAAATGTTGCTGAGGGCTATAGGTCAGATACTGTTTCATGGCTGAGTTAGAGTGTGTCCACCTGCTTCATAAAAATAAAGTTGGTAGGGAGTGCAACATTGAACTCCCACCTACAAATTTTCACCTTTCAGGAATGGTAACCATTGTAGTTGTTTCATGTGACTAGTGTGAGTGCTTGACTGCCATTGAAATAATGTATAAGTGAATGGGAAGCACACATATCTCTGCTGTGTGTGCCTGAAGTATTTCTCTAAAAGAGTCTGGAAGGACCAGATGTGGTGCCTCACGCCTGTAATGCCAGGACTTTGGGAGGCTGAGGCAGGCAGATCACTTGAGATCCATTCGAGACCAGCCTGGGCGGCATGGCAAAACCCCGTCTCTACCAAAAATACAAAAATTAGCCAGGCATGGTGGCACATACCTGTAATTCCAGCTACTCAGGAGGCTGAGGCACAAGAATCGCTTGAACCTGGGAGGCGGAGGTTGCCCTGAGCTGAGACAGTGCCGCTGCACTCCAGCCTGGGTGAAAGAGTAAGACTCAGTCTCAAAAATAATAAATAAATAAATAAATAAATAAATAAATGTATCTGGAAGACCTGTGATTCTTTTTTTTTTTTTTTTTTTTTTTTTTTTTGAGACAGAGTCTCGCTCTGTCGCCCAGGCTGGAGTGCAGTGGCCGGATCTCAGCTCACTACAAGCTCCGCCTCCCGGGTTTACGCCATTCTCCTGCCTCAGCCTCCCGAGTAGCTGGGACTACAGGCGCCCGCCACCTGGCCCAGGTAGTTGTTTTTTTTTTTTTTTTTTTGTATTTTTAGTAGAGACGGGGTTTCACCCTGTTAGCCAGGATGGTCTTGATCTGCTGACCTCGTGATCCGCCCGTCTCGGCCTCCCAAAGTGCTAGGATTACAGGCTTGAGCCACCGCGCCCAGCTCATTTTATTATTCATAATGCAAAAATGCAATTCTCCAAGCTCATGTAGTGTTGTCCAAAATATGAAGCTGCACTATTTCACTTCGCAGACCATGTCTCTACTGGTATAATTCTTAGTCAGACTGACTGTTTCTGACCGCCCAGCAGTGTCAGTCTGCATCTCTTCCGACTGTGACAATAAGGACCAATTATGGGCTCCATAAATTTGAAGCATGCAGAGTTTCAGGAAAGGCCAAGGAGAGCAGATAACTAACTGATTAACAGATATTCAGCACTGAGACCTCAAAGGAAAAAATCAAAGAAATTGAACTATTTGACCAGGAGAGACCAAAGAGTGACTTGATTGTGGTTTCCAGGAATCACAAGGCATCACTACATAAAGAGGAAGATAGTATTAAATCTCCATCGAGGAAAAATGAGCACTAGGTTATATTATCTGTAACTTAGGTCAGATATAAAGAGGAACTTCATGAGAGAAAAGGGTAATGAATATTACTATGAATTACTGGGTGGGGGGCAGGGAGAGAATCTCTCTCACATAGAGTTTTTAACTTGGGACAGGGTCTGCTGTCCAGTGGAGTCCCTCCTACAAGGTCTCCTTCCTAAAATTCTAATTCATTGAGTCAGAAGTACAGCCCAGGAATCTGTATTTTAACAAGAGCCTCCCTCCACTCATCATTCTGTTGGAGGTGATTTGAAATCAATTGGTCAATGATTTGCTAAGGTGGCAGGATTCAAGCCTAGCACTGTTGGTGCCCATCTTTCCTATCATTTGGAAAGAGCTTGGCTGAGAACAACACCAACATAGAGAAAGAACAAAGAGATAGAGACAGGTTCTTCATGACCTGGCTGGAGGTTGGTCAATGAAAGTAATTGACCAACCCCAAAGGAGCCACATTCAGCCAATGTCCTTTCAAGATCTCTTCCTATGAGTACAATAATTAGAACCATCCATAGAAATAGCCTGAAGCTACCACAGATGTCCCTAGGGACATGAGAATGTAGAGCTGGGGGCTGTGGCCTCCTTAGTGATGTAGATTACACGGAAGATGCTATCTCACAGTGGAGGCAGAAGTAGCAAGTACCTTAGCCCATCCCCAGTTTATCCTTTTGTCTTTAAACTATCTGTCTCATTTAGGATAGTCAAGTCTAAGATAGATTATATTACAGCAAGGAAATAGGATTCTTTTAAATAGATAATACAAAACATGTCTAAAGAAACTCAATGATAATTGCATTATCTCTGGCACATTGTCAGGGAATTATCTGTATTGTATTAGGTGGTGGAAGGAAGCCAAAAAGCTATTTAAAATGCAAGCCCAGTTGTGTTAGTTAATTGATCTTTGGTTACAAATGAATTTAAAAGCTTAAAATTTTCATATTTATAATTCCAGTTACCCTCCTTTACCAATGGTGACAAGAGTTGAATACAATTAACTAGTGACAGCTTGAACAGGCAGAGAAAAATATCTGTGATGATAATCTGATCTCCTGGCCCTTCTTCCTCTTTCTCTCACCCAGTTCAAACTATTTGCAAAATGTCAGCCAAAGGAAAAGTGTTCAGCATCCTGTGCACACTTCAGCCACTGCTGAGAATTGTCAATAACTCTGTTTCCATGATACATTAACATTTGTATCATAATGTGTTCAATCTGGTCTAAATGAAGGTGAAACCATTCGTAACGTAATGATTTCCCTTCCCTCACCCACACTTCTTTCACTGGCAACAAGACAGTTGCCAGCAATACACCAAGGGCAGGGGATCTTCTTGCCAACTACATGGCATCAGCCCCATTCGGCATTTCCTTGACTGAATCCTTATGAATGACAAGAATATCTTTTTTTTTCTTTTTTAAGTCATGCTTTTGCTCTGTTTCCCAGGCTGGAGTCCAGTGGCACGATCACGGCTCACTGTATCCTCAACTCCCTGGGCCCAAGTGATCCTCCCGCCTCAGCATCCTGAGCAGCTAGGATCACAGATGTGCATCACCACACCCAGCTATTATTTTTTCAATTTTTAGTAGAGATGAGGTCTCACTATGTTGCCTAGGCTGGTCTTGAACTTCTGGGCTCAAGAGATCCTCCTGCCTCAGCCTCCTCAGCCCTCCCAAGGTTTGTGGATTACAGGCATGAGCCAGAGTGCCCAGTCAGGAATATCCTTACTATTGCAGAAGATATGAAAAATGTGCTCCACTGGCTGTGCGTACTGGAGCCGGACCTATCCCTGATTCCACAAGTCCATAATCCTATTTGATCTTCCAGACTTTAGAATGTATATCCTGTCCTCCATTGCATGAAGATTCACTGTAATTAGTAGGGTAGAAAATAGATAGGAGATGTCTGAAGAGGTGGTAAAAATTTTAGTTCTAGTCTCCAAGATAACACATGGAGAGAGTTGTCTTCCCATCAACTGTTTTTCTGGTCATGACTAGATCTTGTGGGTCTAGTGGGCCTACACATATTCAAGAAAATAATTGTCCTTAGCTCTTCATGACGCTATACTGTTCCCACAGTGATATCACAGAACTTACCCTTCATCCCAAGAGAATATTTGCATAAGATGAGAAAATTAAGGGCACAAAATGAACCTGAGAATGAACTCAAGATCTTTTATTATTTCACATTCATTTCTGTTGTCTAGGACACAGTGAAAACAAGAAGAGCAAGGCCCTATTTTTAACAAAAGCTAGGAAGCTCACAGGTAACAGGACCATCCAAACAATGAAAGTAATTGACCAACCCCAAAGGAGCCACATTCAGCCAATGTGATGTCACAATAAGGAAGCTAAATCTTTGTGTTTGTAAGTCCGTTGTCCCTTTCTTTGGTAATAACACCCTGAATTTCCTTCGGAAAACAACCTCTCCATCATTCTCAGTTTATGTGGTTTACATGAAACTGAAGTCATCCCTCTGATTCCACAGAAAGGCACATGACCCAGGCTTGGTTAATAAGAATGACCCTCAAGCTATAAACTAAAATTATTGGTAAAGAAAGCATTTTCCTTCTAGGGTTGCTAAGGTGGCAGGATTCAAGCCTAGCACTGTTGGTGCCCATCTTTCCTATCATTTGGAAAGAGCTTGGCTGAGAACAACACCAACATAGAGAAAGAACAAAGAGATAGAGACAGGTTCCTCATGACCTGGCTGGAGCACCTTGATGCTGATACCAAATATGTCCCTGAACTGTTCAGTTCTGATAAGGCTAGGCTTTGTGTCTCCACCTAAATTGCATCTTGAATTGTAATCCCCAGGTGTTGAGGGAGAGACTCGGTGAGAGATGATTGGATCATGGGGGCAGTTTCCTTCATACTGTTCTTATGACAGTGAGTGAGTTCTCACGCGATCTGATGGTTTTATATGGTAATTTTCCCTGCTCTTGCATACTGTCTCTCACCTGGCACCATGTAAGATGTGTGTGCTTTCCCTATCACCATAATTGTAAGTTTCCTGAGGCCTTCCCAGCCATGCGGAACTGTGAGTCAATTAAATCTCTTTTCTTTATAAATTACCCAGTCTCAGGCAGTTCTTTATATCAGTGTGAGAATGGACTAACAAAGAAAATCGGTACTGAGAGTAGGGTACTGCTATAAAGACACTCAAAAATGTGGAAGCAACTTTGGAACTGGATAACAGGTAGAGGTTGGAACAGTTTGGAGGGCTCAGAAGAAGACTGGAAGATGTGGAAAAGTGTGGAACTTCCTAGAGACTTGTTGAATGGTTTTGACTAAAATGATGATAGTGATATTGACAATGAAGTCTAGGCTGAGAAGATCTCAGACGGAGATGAGGAACTTGTTGTGAACTGGAGTAAAGGTCACTCTTGCTATGCTTTAGCAAAGATACTGGAAGCATTTTGTCCCTGCCCTAGAGATCTGTGAAACTTTGAACTTGAGAGAGATTATCTGAAATTGGAACTTATGTTTAAAAGGAAAGCAGATCTTAAAAGTTTGGAAAACTTGCAGCCTGACAATACAATAGAAAAAAAAACCCATTTTCTGGAAAGAAATTCAAGCCTGCTGCAGAAATTTGCATAAGTAACCAGGAACCAAACATTAATTTCCAGGATAATGGGGAAAATGTCTCTGGGGCATGTCAGAGATATTGGCAGCAGCCACTCCCATCACATGCCCAGAGGCTTAGGAGGTAAAAATGGTTTCATAGGCTGGGCCCAGGGCCCCCTGCTGTGTGCAGCCTTGGGACTTGGTGCCCTGCATTCTAACTGCTTCAGCTCCAGCCATGGCTAAAAGGAGCCAAGGTACAGCTTGGGCCATTGCTTCAGAGGGTGCAAGTCCCAAGCCTTGGTGGCTTCCACATGGTATTGCACCCGTGGGTATACAGAAGTCAAGAACTGAGGTTTGGGAACCTCCACCTAGATTTCAGAAGATGCATGGAAAAATCTGGATGTTGACGCAGAAGTCTGCTGCAGGTGCGAGGCCCTAATGGAGAACCTCTGCTAGGGCAGTGCAAAGGGGGAATGTATGGTTGGATCCCCTACACAGAGTCCCCATGGGGGTACTGCTTAGTGGAGCTGTGAGAAGAGGGCCACCATTCTCCAGATGACAGAATGGTAGATCCACTGACAGCTTGTGCCATGTATCTAGAAAAGCCACAGACACTCAATGCTAGCCTGTGAAAGAACCAGGCTGGGAGGATAAACCCTGCAAAGCCACAGAGGTGGAGCTGCTCAAGGTTGTGGGAGCTCACCTCTTGCATCAGCATGACCTGGATGTGAGACATGGAGTCAAATGAGATTATTTTGGAGATTTAATATGTAATGACCACTCTGCTGGATTTCTGGCTTGCATGGGGCTGTAGCCCCTTTGTTTTGGTCAATTTCTCCCATTTGGAATAGGAGCATTTATCTAATGCTTGTACCCCCATTGTATCTTGGAAGTAATTAGCTTGCTTTTGATTTTACAGACTCCTAGGCAGAAGAGACTTGCCTTGTCTCAGATGAGACTTTAGACTTGGACTTTTGAGTTAATGTTGAAATGAGTTAAGACTTTGGGGGGCTGTTGGGAAGGCATGGTTGGTTTTGAAATGTGAGGACATAAAATTTGGGAGGGGTCAGGGGAAGAATAATAGGCTTTGTGTGCCCACCCAAATCTCATTTTGAATTGTAATCCCCAGGTGTTGAGGGAGAGACTTGGTGACTGGATCATGGAGGTGGTTCCCTCATGCTGTTTGTGTGATAGTCAGTGAGTTCTCACAAGATCTGATAGTTTTATAAGGCAATTTCCTCTGCTCTTGCATGCTCTCTCATCTGCTGCCATGTAAGACGTGCATGCTTCCCCTTTGGCTATGATTGTAAGTTTTCAGAGGTCTCCCCAGCCATGCAGAACTGTGAATCAATTAAACCTCTTTTCTTTCTAAATTACCCAGTCTCAGGCAGTTCTTTATAACAGTGTGAGGATGGACTACTACAAGTTTGGTGAGTTAATTTTTCTTCTAAAGACAGTTTCAGTTGCTTTTTTTCTTGCACACAACAGAAAAAGTCACAAGTCACAAACAACTAAGCTATGATATCTGTTATTTGGAGGGTATCTTCAGAGTTCTTTTGAATCATTTAAATTAATAATTACTGGCTTTTACTTGGGTAGTTAATAGTGTCATCTTTGTCTCAATTTCAGTGGAATTCAACTTTACTGGAGTCCTCTTTAAAATATATATATATTGTGAGCCCAAAAGAACAAATCTATTTTTCAATTCAGGAAATACAATTTAGACTAGCAAAACAACTTGACCTTATTCTTAAAGAAGTCATTATTTTATAGGATTATTTTAAAGCCCAATTGTGTTCTAGGAGAAAAGGGCAGAGTTCCTTTGAAGAGATATATTAGTGTCAAACGCCAGGCTATAAAACTTCTATGAGAACTTTTTAATGAGTAAGCATAACTGATTATATAGCGGTGAGAATAGGAATACTGGCATGATTTGCATGTGGACCTAAACAACTAGGGAAACAACCAGAGGAGGAGAAGGTGAGGTGCCTAAATAACAGAAGGGGATGTGTGGAGAAAGAAAGGTTTTTCTATCTTAAGCAATTATTAGATTAGGGCTCCAAATGTCTAACCAGAGTCAGGCCCAGTATAAGGGGCAGAGGCTCTAGACCAGTGATCTCTAGTTTTTTAAATCATGTATCACATTACAAAAAAAATTTGAGAATATATCCAAATATATGTAAGATTACTTATCTATAAATTATGTACATGTTTTACTGTGATTCACTAATATCTCAAGGCAAAATATTCACTAGGATGAGAGATGATCACTAATGATAATGGACATCATTTTTTCAAATAGTCTTCTTGATAATTTTGGTTTCTTTTGATTTGTTTTTGAATGACAGCTTTTCTAAACTATATAAATCACAACTATTTTTACCCAATAAATCAATAGCTGATGAAAAGTTCATACCAGAAAGAGGAGAGGTGTTAGCTCTGCCATTTTAGTGATATTTGTTTGTGCTAACATTACTAGCATGATCTTCAAGCCAAAGGTGCCTTGAAGAAATATTTATTAAACCACGTGTCCATTTTGTGAGGATCTGTTTAAAGAATAAATAAATAATACTCATAAATACCCTGATCTGGGCATATGTGAACTTCAATACATGGCAATGTTTTGAAAGCAAACAAATGAGTTTATATTTCTGGAATTCTTATTCCCTTGAGATGCCTTGTAAATCTCAGATGGAGTGAGATCCTGTGACATAGATACTGAATAAGGGTACCAGTGCCAATCTGAGAATTAAATATAAGTACATTCTAATTATTTTCTTATAATGATGTTAAGATATCACCATTTTGGAGACCACTTCTCTCGAACCTTCCTCAACACAACACAAAGACGTGTACCATTATTAGAGGCCTCAGTCAGGTCCCATTTATTATCTGCTAGATGGGTCTAATGTGGTATCAGGAACAATTCTGGCAACTTCTTAAAATCAAAACCACTCTATCACCTATATGAATCCTAAAATGCATTTAGGAAGGCAAACTTGCTTTCTTTTCTTACTTATTGGTAAAATATTTAAAAGGCGATTTCTCTTAGAACTAATATAAATCCTGGACAAAGTCAATCAGTCACCCACAACTATGACAATTTCCAAGCACTCAGGTCTTCAAACCGCGGGCTTGTCTACATGGTGGTAACTACTTAACTTGCAGACAGAATGTCTAATAGTCTCATATCTAACAGAACAGAATAGAATATCCAATAGTCTTACGGACTGTTGAAAAACCAAATCCTGAATCACAGTCAGAGCCAAGAACTAGAAAGAATTAGAAAATGGTGATCATACCACATCTAGAACTGTGTATGAGAGTATGGTAGGGAGCAGTAGCTAGCTAGAATGTGCTGAGAACTGGCTTAAGTTACTTGGTCTTCAACTAAAGGACATTGAAACTGGGTGCAGACAGAATGGGAATGCCAGTTGCCAGTGTGCAGACAATGGAAGACTGGGAAACAAATAAAGGACAATAGTGTTTTCAAGGAGACAGCCTACAGAAAAAGGGCATGAGGCAACCTGATCACAAACTGGCTCTTTACTTTGGCACCAGTTAACAACACATGGTTTGACTAGTTGACAGTTTGGTAGAAGACCTGATGGAGGTCAGCATCACAGAGATAGGGAAACCAGAACAATAAGAGCTTAGTTCACTTCAGCCAAGGAAGGGATGACACAGAGCCAGAGCTCGTGTCTATTGCATATATGCAGTCTGCTGTTCACTTTTGTCCCTACCAAAGTTACCACTATTACTAAGTATCCTGAACTCTTGACAAGCTACTAGGCAAAATTAACCCAATGATTATAATTGCTTTTAATATTCCCTACTTCCCTTTTTGTTTCCCTTGCCCCATTCCTGGTACCCTGACGCTTCCTATACTAGCTTAGACTTTGTTCTCAAAGAGCTTTTACCTTTTGGGTGTCAACTAACTCTCAGTAAGATTTGTTGTTTAATTGATTAAGTGTCTAGTGATGGCTTACAGTATTCCTTTTCCCAGAGATTCTTTTTTTATCTTTTTGATTTCCATTTTGCAAGGTACTCCTAAAAACTAGAAAGTCTCCTGTAGAAAAGAGAATTAAATCTTAATGAAATTTCAGACACCATGATAGAGAATGAGGGAAATATTTCATTCAGGGGCTCTGCTCAACCATTCAAATTACACCACTTAGGATCCTTTAAGGCCAACTCTATGTTAAGCAGAACAATTACATATTTATTGTGCATATGCTATTGGCAGAAAATATTACTGGCATATTCTTTTATCCTTACCCAACATTTGATTGTTTATTATGTACATCATCACATTTACTACTCACCACAATCTCATGTGATCTCCTGTTATGCCTCCCCCACCACTAAGAAATGACTACATTAAAATCCAAAGAGATCAATGAACTGAGTGAGAGCATACAGAAAGTAATTGTCAGAGTTGACACTGGAGCCCAGGTGATTTCTGGAGTTCATGTTCTTAAAACTCGATTCTACTCCCTACTGGGAATTAGCAAGAAAAGTTGCTAATGTTGTTGACAATGAGCCAGTTACAATGGAAAAGGCAGAATCTTCCTTTCATAAAATATGCCTCCTCTGATCACCACCAACTTTCTTCAGGTGCCCAATTGATTTGGGGCATTCTCAATGCCCTTAATTTTTTTTTTATTATACTTTAAGTTCTAGGGTACATGTGTATAACGTGCAGGTTTGTTACATATGTATAATTGTGCATATGCTCTTAATTTTTAGAACACTCAGGACACTGCCTATGTCACTATTTCAGAACCCTGTAGGAAGTCAAGAGGAAAAGAAGGCTCTGTCCCTCTTGTGGCATTCCTGCTCACATTGCCCAGCTTCCCTACAATCAGAAGTAATGAGAAATTTGTATCTATTCTCCCCTTTCATTCTCTAATCTCCTTTCACCTATGGTAGCATCAACCAGTGCTAACCTCTGACCAAGGAATGTCTATTTTCCTAATGTTAATGAGAGCCATTGACTTCAGGGCTGATAATGTTCTGGAGGATCCCTGTTGTCAAAAATGGATCATTAACTCTTTGCACAGCTAGCAAAGGACTGTTGGATTAAATTTCTCATTAAGTATGTAGAAGCCAAACACTTTGGAATAAGCAACAAGATGACCTCAATATACGGGTAGATTTTAATGGTCTGTTCCACTACCATTGGGGGAAATGAGCCAATTCCTCCTCCTACAGATGCTGGAGAGAACTTCTTACTTCCTCTGTACTAAAATAAACATGCTTGAGAAGAAAATTCTATTCCAGGTCTCTCTAAGCCAATCATACCATTTACAAGTCCTTTAAAAACAGGGGGGTTGGAGAGCCATCTATCATTGTAGGAAAGCTTTTTATAGGGAGGAAAAGAAAGTAGAAGAAGAAAAGGCTGCAGACCCCAAATGTAACCCAAAATTTTAAAGTAGTTTTTATATAAGTTCCTGCAACTAGAATTCATGGACAAACTATTAATAGGTAACAGGCTAGGGTGGGCAAAATAGTCCTCCAGTGCCCAGATGTTAATCCCCAAACATTCTTCCTTTAAAGATAGCTTCATTATTGGGGTTTTATGGCTATGAAAACTATTAAAATACATGTATTCTACGGTGAGGAGTATGGTGATTATAACTTAGTGATATTCTAAAACATTTATGAAAACCACACTTCTATTTAATGGTAGGGTTAGTGTTTACTTTGGTGGAATAATTGATTATGAGAGACCAAAGAGTTCTTCTACTTCAAACTTCCACTCAGCTCTCCTCTGCATTGTCCCTGCCATACAGAGCTCCAAAGTGTTACTGGAAATTTTACTTTGCAATGCAGTAGGTGTTTCAAACTGAGTCTGGATCGACCTAGCTGGAACCTCTACTCCTTGGTGTTGATGCTTCCTTCTGAAGCTACAATTTTTAAAAATTATTTATTTATACAATGAAAGAAAATACCATTCCCTCTCCCCATCTCTTAACATAAAGGAAAACATTTGACAGATACAACGTGCAACCTCCTGATTTTTATATGTTGGCAACTAATTTCAAAACCTTTAAAAATACTCAATGGTGAGAAATTAGAACCCTTGTGCAATGCTGGGAGGAATGTAAAATGGTGCAGCCACTGTGGAAAACAGTATGGTAAAGCAGTTTCTAAAAAATTAAGCTTAGAATTACCATATGATGCAGCAATCTCACTTCTGGAGATATCCCAAAAAGCATTGAAAGTAGGGCTTGAACAGGTATTTGTACATCCATGTTCATATTAGTTTAACTCACAATAGCCAAAAGGCAGAACCATCCCAAATGTCTATCAACAGATGAGTGGATACCCAAAGTATGGTATAGACATACAATGGAATATTATTCAGCCTTAAAAAAGAATGAAATTCGGACACATGCTACAATATGGATGAACCTTGAGGACAGTACTGAGTGAAATAAGACAAACTAAAAAGGACATATATTGTGTGACTCCACTTATATGAAATATCTAGAATAGTCAAATTGATAATAAAGAGTTAATATCCAAAATATATAAGGAACTCCCACAACTCAATAGTAAATAAACACAGATAATCACATGAAAAATGGGCAAAGGAACTGAATAGGCATCAAAAGAAGATATGTAAATTGCCAACAGGTATGTGAAAAGGTACTCAAAATAGCGCAGTAAGGAAATTATTGCTAACAATAATTATTATCAATTTCAAAATAGCTAGAAAAGAATTGTGATGTGCCCAACACAAAGAAAAGATAATGTTTGAGGTTATAGATATCCCAATTACCCTGATTTGATCACTAAACATTGTATACAGGTATCAACATGAAACATGAACCCCCAAATATGCACAACTGTTAAATATAAAATAACTTAAAAATAAATAAATAATCTTTTAAAAATCACTAATCAGCGGGGCACGGTGGCTCACGCCTGTAATCCCAGCACTTTGGGAGGCTGAGGTGGGTGGATCACAAGGTCAGGAGATTGAGACCATCCTGGCTAACATGGTGAAATCCCATCTCTACTAAAAACACAAAATATTAGCTGGGTGTGGTGGCGGGCACCTGTAGTCCCAGCTACTCGGGAGGCTGAGGCAGGAGAATGGCATGAACCTGGGAGACAGAGCTTGCAGAGAGCGGAAACTGCACCACTGTACTCCAGCCTGGGCGAGAGAGTGAGACTCTGTTTCAAAAAAAAAAAAAAAAAAATCGCTAATCATCAGGGAAATGCAAATCAAAACCACAATGAGATATCACCTCACGTTTTAAGAATGGCTATTATGAACAAAACAAAACAAAACAAAGCAAAACAAAAAACAAGTGTTGGCAAAGATGTAGAGAAAAGAGAAGCCTTATATTCTGTAGGTAGAAATGTAAATTGATGCAACCATTATAGAAAACAGTATGGAGGTTCTTCAAAAATTTAAAAATAGAACTACCATATGATCCAGCAATCTCACTTCTGTCTATATGTCCAAAGGAATTGAAATCAGGATCCAAAAAGATATCTGCCTGCTCATATTCATTGCAGCATTATTCCTAATAGCCAAGACATGAGAGCAACCCTAAATTTCCATCTGCAAATGAATGGATAAATAAAATGTTGAATATAAATGTAATGAGGTATTATTCAGCTTTACAGAAGAAGGAGATCCTGCCATTTGTGACAATGCAGATGAACCTGGAGAACATTGTGCTAACTAAAATAATGCAGACACAAAAAGACAAATAATACATGACACCACTTGTAAGAGGAATCCAAAATAGTTAAACTCCTAGAGGAAGAGAATAGAGTGGCAGTTTCCAGAGGCTGAGGGGGAAACTGAGTGGTATTAGTCAGAGTATAAAGTTTTAGTTACACAAGATAACTACGTCCTAGAGATCTACTATACAGCATTGTGCCTATAGTTAACAATACTGCATTTTATACTTAATTTGCTAAAAGCGCAGACCTTATGTTAATTGTTCTTATCCTGAAATATAAATAAATAAGCAGGGCAAGGGGAAACTTTGGGAGATGAATAAGTTTATGGCATAGATCGTAGTGATAGTTTCACACGTGTATACTTATCTCCAAATTCATTAAGTTGTATACATTAAGTATATACAGCTCTTTTTATGTGAATAAATATCACAGTGAAGTGGTACTTAAAAAAGAAGAAAAGAAAAAGAAAGTAAAACGGTGGTGGCCAGGGGCTCAGGAAGAAAGTCACAGGGAGTTGTTTAATTGGTACAGAGTTTCAGTTTGGAAAGACGAAAAACTTCTGGCAATGGATGGTCATGATGGTTATACAACAATTGAAATAGACCTAATCCCATTGAACGGTATGCTTAAAAATGGTTAACATTCTAAGTTTTATGTTATGTATATTATACCACAATTTTAGAAATGGTGAAATCCATATAGTCTGGAGCTCACTTAATAGTAAAAACAAACAAAGAAACAAAACACTCAATGGTACAAATAAAACAAAATATGTTTGTATGTCACCAAGCACTGGACTCAACTGTGGTCTGGCCAGCACCAAGTATAGCAGACCTTGTCACATTTCTTGATCTGGATCAGAGATTTTGATAAGCATAGGCTTAATCTCATACTCTGATAGTGGTACTTCCTGAATGCTTACAATAGGCAAAGCATTGCTCCAAGGACCACCCACTTATTAAGTCATTTAATCTTTCCCATAACCCTGTGAAGTAAATGTTATTGGCCTTATTTTGCCAAAGAAGAAACTAAATCATGAAGAGCCAACAACATTATGTGACTCCTAAAAATATAATACATAGCAAACTTGTGGTCCATCATAAACCCCCAGATAATTTTTCTTTCCCACAAGCAGCTGCCTGGCCATTTGTTCCCCAATGCCATGACTGATGATTCTGTTATCTATTGTACTGGCTATTCCTCCCAACTTGGAATAAAGACACAAAAGTGAGCTTATCAAATCTCCCATAGGGAAAACATATTGAAAAGAACAAATATTACTACTCACATAACACGCAAGTATATCTCCTCCAGGGTTATTTGGTGTGTAAAAGCAATTTTGCAGGGTGGGGTGGGGGTGGCAGTCAGCCTCTACAACCCATTTTGTAAGCTAACTTACTCATTTAATAGAGCACCGCAATTATGTATAGCAGCTTCAATGGGAATAGGCTTCAGTAAGGAGAAACAGTCTTGGTTGAACTTGGAAAGAAAAACATCCACTGATTGAGAAACACCAAAAGGTGACTAGAGGAATATTACACACTGATTGTCTTGCTAGCTTTTTTTGCCTCAGGCCCACTCTGCTAATGTGTTTGCATTTTAACTTTGCCATTAGCAACCCTCTCTCAGTAGTCAGATGGGTCCTCTTTCAGTTCTAGTTTATAAGATTGTAAACATAATACTCAAAATCCCAGTCTTTGTGTCAGGTAGGAAGACAATCATAACAGTGAGAGATCAGGAAAGCATTTTAGGTAAGTGCCTGAAGGAAGCCAAGATGTTTTGTTTGGAGAAGAGAAGGTTTAGAGCCACTAGGCCTTGTCCTAATAGCAGTAGCAATGATTATACTAAGTGCTAAGAACTGACCTAAGCACTGCATATACTTCACTTCTTTTAATTTTTACAAAAACGTATTCTATAAAGAAGGTACTACTGTTATGCCTAGTTTACAGGTGAGATAATTTTAGGATAAGAAAGGGTAAGTTTGCACAGTGAATAGGTAGTAAAGATACGATGCTATCTGATTACACACTCCCTGTTCACTTCTATCACCCAACCCTGTTTGCTTCCATAGCAGTTCCGACAATGTGTATTTATTTTATTTGTTTGAACACTCCACAACTAAACTATGAACCCCAAAGGGTCAGGAATCATGTCTATTATTGTTCCACATTCTATCAACGTGTCTAGCACAGTGCTTGTATAGAACTTAGCATTCAACTAATACTTGTGGGAGAGAGGGAAGCAAAAAGGAAGGGAGGAACTATTATCTAGTTAAGATCTAACTCCAGAGCCTGTGCTCTTAACCACTACAATTACACTATTGAGTCACTGTGGGCTGCCAGCACCAAATTTTTGCCAACACCCTGGTTTAGTCATCTGTAAAGTTCACAACAAACCTAGCTCCCTGTGCTGTGCAAAGCAGCCAAAGCAACAACAGGCAGAGCTCCTTAGACAAGATATTAAATACCATCTTACTCTGTTTGCCATGCTCATGGTCCAATTCTAGGCAACATTGTTGCAAATGTTAGAAAATATATCCTAACAAAGCATCCTACCACATAGGACAGGTCTTAAAATTATGGTTCACACAAGCAAACCCATGACTTTCTTGAAAATCAGCTATGTCAATGCACTCATCTGCATTTCAGTAGTCTTGGTACAGAGTCATCTATTTCACCCTCTGTCCTCTTGTTTTAATTAGTCCTCTTTCTAAGCTTCTCCGTGGCTCTGCTATGAAAAACCGTTAAAATTAAATGAACATTTTCCTGATTAAATCCCCTCCCTACATTTTCAAGCCTTCAGTTGTCTATTTATGACTGTGAGCTTCATTTTACCAAGTTCTATTTCTAGGCCACTAATATCATCTCATGCAGAGAGAGATGTATGCAGCATTCCATGTGGTGTCATTTTCTGAAGGGGGCGAAGTCTCAGCTCCAGTGCTTTACTATTCTTTTATACAGAGAGTTTTAGAACACATAAACCAACTGTTTTGAACGAATAGCTTCCTTCTGTTCTTGCCATTCCTATTACTGGATTCTATTGGTGAAGAATGAACACATATCCTATGTTCTAGTGGAGACAGTTCTCGTGGAAAAATCACTCTCCTTCGGGGAAAACTCGATGTTCTCTGGTACTTTGTAAAATCCAGGCTAAAAGGTAAACATTGTTGCTTAAGTTCTCACGAGAGCTTAAAACATCTAAGGCCTGCTAACAAGACGCCTTTTTTCCCTTGGATGGGATGCCCTAAAACCCATCTGAAAATTTCAGCTGGGACTTTACAAGATGCAAATCAGCTGACTAGATTAACTGGTTTGTGTTGCTGTCTTTGTGGAATACCCACAGGCACAGCAGGGCTCAGCTTGAATCTGAGATGACAAGATCCAGGGATTTCTGATCTGTAGGAAAGTAATCAACCTGAATTTTGCATGATATAATGAAAATGTGCTAATGTACAAGAAACTCAAATATTAGCTCTGTATATCAATATTTTCAATGTTCTCATTGCTAAAGTCATACAGAACCTGCCATGGCACTATGATATGTGTTTTTCTTTCCATTTATTCAGTTACTTAATCTTAACAACAACACTGTAAAGAAGGTGCTATTACTATTCTCATTTTATACATGAGAAAGCTGAAGTACAGAGCAGTAAATAACTTGCCCCATGATCACAGACTTTGTAAGTGATGGAACTGAGATTATGACGCAGGTCTGTCTGACTTTAAACATCACATTATTAAATACTATCCTATAATGGCTCTCAGGTAAGGCAAGGAGGAAGCGTTTAAGAAGGCTAGGTTTGATGGTTAATACTGAATGTCAACTTGATTGTATCGAAGGATGCAATCCAACTGGATTGATTGGATTGAAAGGCTGCCAGTTTCTAGTGGGGTCCAGAACAGGAGAAGGTTCTGCAACAGGTCCAGGCTGCTGTGCAAGCTGCTCTGCCACTTGGACCATATGACCCAGCAGATCCAATGGTGCTGGGGGTGTCAGTGGCAGGGAGACTGTTTGGAGCCTTCGTCAGGCCCCCATAGGTGAATCACAGCAGAGGCCTCTAGGATTTTGGAGCAAGGCCCTGCCATCTTCTGCAGATAACTACTCTCTTTTTGAAAGACAGCTCTCGGCCTGGGCTTTGGTGGAAACTGAACATTTGACTATGGGCCATCAAGTCACCAGGCAACCTGAACTGCCTATCATAAACTAGGTGCTTTCTGACCCAGCTAGCCCTAAAGTGGGTCATGGGTCCAGCAGCATTCCATCATCAAATGGAAGTGCTATATATGTGATCAGCCTCGAGCGGGTCCTGAAGGCACAAGTAAGTTACATGAGGAAGGGGCTCAAATGCCCATGGTCTCCACTCTTGCCACTCTGCCTTCTCTTCCCCAGCCTGCAATGATGGCCTCATAGGGCGTTCCCTAGGGTCAGTTAATAGAGGAAGAGAAGACTAGGGCCTGGTTCACAGATGGTTCTGCATGATGTGCAGGGACCACCCGAAAATGGACAGCTGCAGCACTACAGCCCCTTTCTAGAACATCCCTGAAGGACAGCGGTGAAGGGAAATCTTCCCAGTTGGCAGAACTTCAAGCAGTGCACCTTGTTTTCCACTTTGCATGGAAGGAGAAATAGCCAGATGTACAATTATATACTGATCCATGGGCTGTAGCTAATGGTTTGGCTGAATGGTCAGGGACTTAGAAAAAGCATGATTGGAAAATTGGTGACAAAGAAATTTGAGGAAAAGGTATGTGGATGGACCTCTCTGAGTGGTCAAAAACTGTGAAGATATTTGTATCCTATGTGAGTGCTCACCAACGGATTCCCTCAGCAGAGGAGGATTTTAATGATCAAGTGGATAGGATGACCCATTCTATGGAGACCACTCAGCCTCCTTCCCCAGTCATTCCTGTCATCGTTCAATAGGCCCATGAACAAAGTGGCCATGGTGACAAGAACGGACATTATGCATGGGCTCAGCAACATGGACTTCCACTCACCAAGGCCGACCTGGCTATGGCCACGCTGAGTGCCCAATTTGCCAGCAGCAGAGATCAACACTGAGCCTTTGATATGGCACCATTCCTCAAGGTGATCAGCCAGCTACCTGGTGGCAGGTTGATTATATTGGACCTCTTCTATCATGGAAAGGGCAGAGATTTGTCCTCATTGCAATATACTCTTATTCCGGATAGGGGTTTGCCTATCCTGCATGAAATGCTTCTGCCATGACTCCCAACCATGGACTCACGGAAAGCCTTATCCACCGTCATGGTATTCCACACATCATTGCCTCTGACCAAGGCACTCACTTTACAGCTATAGCAGTGCAGCAGTGGGCTCATGCTCATGGAATTCCATGTTCCTCATCATCCTGAAGCAGCTGGATTGATAAAATGATAGAATGACCTTTTGAAGTAACAATCACAACTAGGTGACAATACTTTGCAGGGCTGGGGCAAAGTTCTCCAGAACACTGTGTATGCTCTGAATCAGCATCCAATATATAGTACTGTTTCTCCCATAGCCAGGATTCATGAGTCCAGGAATCAAGGTGGGGAAGTGGGAGTGGCACCACTCACCATCACCCCTAGTAATTCACTAGCAAAATTTTTGCTTCCTGTTTCCGCAGCATTATATTCTGCTGGCCTAAAGGTCTTAGTTCCAGAGGGAGGAACGCTGCTACCAGGAGACACAAAAATGATTCCATTAAACTGGAAGTTAAAATTCCCACCCGGACACTCTGGGCTCCTCCTACCTTTAAGTCAACAGGTAAGTCAACAGGTTAAGAAGGGAGTTACAGTGTTGCCTGGGGGTAATTGACCCGGACTATTAAGATGAAATCAGTCTACAACTCCACAATGGAGGTAAGAAAGGGTATGCATGGAATACAGGAGATCCATTAGGGCATCTCTTAGTATTACTATGGCCTATGATAAAGGTCAATGGGAAACTACAACAGCCCAATTCAGTCAGGACTACAAATGGTACAGACCTCTCAGGAATGAAGGTTTGGGTCACTCCACCAGGAAAAAACAAAACAAAACAAAACAAAACAAAACAAAACAAAAAACACGACCTGCTGAGGTGTTTGTTGAAGGCAGAGGGAATACAGAATGGATAGTAGACGAAGGTACTCATCAATAACAGCTACGACCACATGACCAGCTACAGAACCGAGGACTGTAACTGTCATGAGTATTTCCTCCTTCTTTTGTTAAAAACATGTTTGTGTATGTATACACTCGTACTGAGAAAATATCTGCATTTTATTTCATTTTATTTCCTTTTCCTTTATCACGTGACATAAGATTTATTGACTTCATATCAGCATTTAGGTACTGTTAACTTTATGTAATAGTACTTGGGTTGGGGATTGATGTGTTTTTTATTGTATAAAGCATAGTTGTATTATGTTGGGTATAATTATGACCTTATTATTGTCTTTATTTAAAGATGAGGTATGATCTCAGGAGATGTGTATAGGGTTCAAGTTGACAAGGAGTAGGCTTGTGATGGTTAATACTGAGCGTCCACTTGATTGGATTGTAAAAATGCAAAGTATTGATCCTGGGTGTGTCTGTGAGGGTGTTGCCAAAAGAGATTAACATTTGAGTCAGTGGACTGGGGAAGGCAGACCCACCCTTTATCTGGTGGGCACAATCTAATCAGCTTCCAGCGAGTATAAAGCAGGCAGAAAATGTGAAAAGGCGAGACTGGCCTAGCCTCCCAGCATACATATTTCTCTTATGCTGGATGCTTCCTGCCCTCAAACATCAGGCTCCTAGTTCTTCAGTTTTGAGACTCAGACTGGCTCTCCTTGCTCCTCAAGCTTACAGACTGCCTATTGTGCGACCTTGTAATCATGTAAGTTAATACTTAATAAACTCCCTTATGTGTGTGTGTGTGTGTATGTGTGTGTGTGTATATATATATATATCTCCTATTATTTCTGTCCCTCTAGGGAACCCTGACTAATACACTAGGTAAAAATAAAATAGCATGAAATGATCATGGTTGGTTGTTTCAAGGATCCAGATATTCTAAGCTAGGTTTGAAAGAAAACTGAGAATTATCTTAATGTCTAGGAAAACATTTTTGGAAAAAGAATGCAGCTAGGAGGAGAATATCTAGAACAGACAAATCTATAGAGACAGAAGTAGCTGCAGGGACGGAAAAATGGGGAGTGACTGCTAACATGTGTGCAGAGTTTCCTTTGAGACGATAAAAATGTTCTGGTATATATACACATATATATATATATTAGTGATGGTTGCACAACTGTGTGTATAATAAAAACAACTGACTTTTACAGTTTTAAAGGGTGAATTTCATGGTATATGAATTACATTTCAATAAAGCTGTTATTTAAAACAAGAAGTGAGAATGAAATCAGAAGATGTAAGAACACGTTCATAGAAATTTGCCTTAGAATCAGAGATATTAAAGGGCCAAAGGCCCTTATCAAGGTCATTTGTGATTTACCTCTCTGAAGACACCAGGAGCTCTATTCCCAAGCTTCCTAGGACATTTAGAAGATAGCAGCGCTGCCTGGCCACACTGTAGTATCTCCCCTGGGCATTTGTGTATGGTGGTGGGAATGGGTGTAGAAAATGATACACAGTTACACTGAACCTTCTCTTTTCAGGTGCATTTTGGTAAACAGACTGATTCTATTTCTAACCCAATCTTGCTTGTGGAGAGTGGATTGGTGCCCCAATCTAAAGGGTTACGTTGTCACCAGCAGGAACCCAAGAAGCATGTTCTGTAAACTGATAACAAAGGTCTTAGAGTGTGGACAAAACAATGTACAGTCCTTCAGTTGTGATACCACATTGGAGCTTGGCTGCATTCCACACCTGTAAGGTTCTTGAAACAGACCGAAAAACAGCCATTTCTCCCAAGGACTTCCGAATGCAGTTGAACTATGCCCCTGAGGTCAGTCCCTGGTCTGAAAACAGGTTAGAGTATTTATATTTGTGTCTTTACATACACACCTAGAACTTCTAATAGTTTGACCTGTTTTTTAAGCAGTTTAAAAGGTTCCCTTATCTAGCTAGTGAGACAGATATTGAAGCTGACGTTCTTCCTTGATTAGAATGCCAGCGTAATTGAGGCCATAGATAGATAATAGCTATACTGACTTTTTCAGTCTCTCCAAATGGCCCTTTCTATTGAATACTATCCTAGTTCCTGGAAACAATCTTAGAGAAGAGCTCAGGGATCTTATTTTGTGAATCAATTACTAAAACAATACAGATAAACTATGACTAGTCTAAGAACTTGGCCTTAGAACTACCCACTATTACAGGGACATGATTCTGAAAGCAGAAAAAAATATCTGAGTTTGAATAATGACGGCGAGGCCTCTTACATCAAACATGTCTTGTGAACTGGTTACTCCCAGGAGGACCTACTTCCCAGCACCGCAGAAGTCATCATCTGTGTAAGCACCAGTGATTTATTAAGAAATGAGGAACATGAACATCTTCTCTACACAAACAATTATTTGCCAACCTTCTCCACTGAACTCCTTTTCAGCTAATAGCAATTTGAAGTCATAGCATCATCCATTAATCTCAAGGGTAATTTCCCCTGGCTTTGCAGGAGATGCTTTGATTAAACCTTTGGTCTCAATGCCACAAGTCCCTATTCTTAGCAAATTGAACAATGCACTGGTCTAATATCTATCGAAATGGGACATGTTCTCAGGCCACGCAACTCAATGGGGTCAATTTATGTAGGGTCTCCAGTGTCCATTACTACTGTTAAATATGCATTTAGAATGAGCATAAGCTAGAAGACTAGGGCCCAGTGTTGTGTGCAGTAGAGTCCTGTATTCCATTCTATTAAACCTCCAATCCAGTGGATCAAGCTGTGCTTTAGAGCCCCAGGATTCCATGGTGAGTCTTAGGGGCCTCTGGAGGAGTTTCAAAGAGAAAGACTGACTGGGCAGGCTCAGTATGCCACTCTATCTCCTGCTTCACCAGAGCAATTTTATTTTTATCTGTTTGATATATTGGGGTTCCACAGAAGATTTAATCTGAAAAACAAAACAATGCCACTAGTAAACAAAATTCATAAGCCATTACTGAAATCTATCTACACAGTTGACCATGAGCATGGACAGAATCTCCAAGTAGTAAAACTGGCATGTCAAAGAAAGCTTCCTGCTCAAAAATACATGGTTAAATTTGTCATCCATTAATTTATCACATCCATTTTGAAACAAATTTTTCAGCCTGAAACAAAGTTAAGTACTTTCAGGTAGTCATAAGTCCAAAGAAGAAAATAAAATAGGGTAATGGGATAGAGTGACCAGAGTAGCAGGTTTAAGGACTATTTTAGATAGGGTATGGGTTGAAGAAAATCCCCCAGAAATGTGGTGTTTGGGATGAGATGATATAGAGAGAAAAACAACGCAACTGGAACTCAGTAAGCCAGTGCAAGAAATGTAGACGAATGGAGTTAAGATAAGAGAAGTGGTTCATGTACCCACTAAATGAGTTTAAGCATGGATTGATTAATATTTGCAAAGGATTAGTCCTGGGGTTGGTTGTGGAAGAGGGCAAGAGAGGAATTGGGAAAAGCATTAAGGAGACTATTATAATAACTGAGGTGAGCAATGATGGTAACGTGAACTAGATTGGTAACAGGAGAGATAGAGAAAAGTAGACATGTGGGATATACCTTCGAAAGTAAAGTTGAGAGCATTTGATGATGGATTGCATGTGAATTGTGAGAGGAAAGCAGAAATCAAGGATGATTCTTGGGTTTTAGTATTAAGAATCTGAATGCTTAGTAGTGCCATTAAGTGACATGACAAATATTGTGTAATGAAAAGATACATTTGACCAAGGCCAGTGAGAAGAGTAGGGGTCAGAATCAACTGAATTATGTTTTGAGCATATGTATTTGTGATACTTACTGGATACTCAAGATATGTCCAGAAACCAACTGCATAAAGGTATCTGGAGTACTAGAGAGGCATAAATTTGCAAATTACCAGCATAGAAATGATATAAAAGCCATAAAACAAAATGTGCAAAATGTGATCACCTATGTAATGGGTGTAGAAGCAGAAGAGACGGCAGGCCACAATTAAGCCCGGAGGAAGCCCAACTTTTAGAAGCCAGGGAAAGGGGGAGATAACAAAGGAGCAGAGGGGAAACACTGTCAGATAAGAGGAAAACCAGGAGAGCATGGTGTCATGAAAGTCTAGGGAGGAGAGTGTTTTGGGAAGGAGAGTGTGGCCACTTCTGTCAAAGTTTCTGAGAGATAGAGTAATATAAATATAGAAAAGTAACGCTGGCTTTTCAAGATTTGGCCAATGGGTAGGAAGATTTGAGGAGGGGCAAGGAATTACATACAGCCTTTCCACTCTGTAAAATACTGTCACCTGGCTGGCCCCTTTATTTTGAGATATAAGAACAGCCATGAGTAGTAGAGTACTGCATAAAAGAAGTGGAGAGAAAGTTGTAAAGAGAAAGCAATGCAAATAAACATCTTTTTCCCAGTTGTTTAATATTGTCACTGGAGACGACGTCCAGCCCAGCAAAGTTTAAAAGATTAAGTCTTTATTTCTGGGGAGCTAAAGACAATAACATCACCATAGATGTGCCAAGAGAAAAACATACTTCCTCTACCACCTTAAGAGAAGAGCACAAGTAAATAAAAAGACATTCAAAATGTGCACAGGGAAAAGCCAGTATTACCTGTGTGCAAACATTTACACCATTTCAGCAGAAAGATGTGTAGGCAATTTAAAACCATGACCTACATTTAAGGAACATATCCTAAAAGCCCCAGTCCCTTATTAATATTACAGCATATAATTATCCCCGATGCCCAGCCTATCTTGCTAGACCATGTTTAATCAGATCTTTTCTTACTTACTTGGCTGTTTCCCCTGTATATATCCCCTAACACATGGTAGAGATAAGGCTTGTGATCTATACTAGGGAAAGAGATTTATGATTACCATTGAGCACTCCTTGCTGGCCAATTTAAAAATAAAGAGTCTTTTTACAACTGTTGGTCTAAATTCCTCAATGGAGAGAGGTATGTATATGTGTGCGTGTGTGTGCACGTGTGTGTGTGTGTACCTGCACATGTGTATCTGTGAACATACACTCTAAAATCCAGGCACACTGCACATTCGGGAAATGAGATATTTAGGATGATCAACCAAGCTGCATTTACCTCACTTAAAGACCAAGAATTGGATTCAAACTTTGTTTTGTATAGGTATATTTATAAAATTATTTGATATATGTTTCCTTTTCTTAAGGTAAAATACATTTGTATAGCTCCACATTTTTTCTTAGGTCTATTAAGAACCTCATTAGGTCATAAAATGACTCTTATACAAGGTAAATCTTAATGACCTTGTATAAGAACCTTAATTATACAAGGATGTTTTGAGGGAGTATAATTTGCATGTTCCCTTGCCAAAGAGTCTCAGAGCTCTGTGCTTTTGGGGTTTTTGCATCTATCTAATAAAATTGTATCCACTGTACCCTCTTCCTCTCATGTCAGTATTACACTCCTGTAAGTGCATCTGCCTAAAGCAATCCCTCTCCCTCCTAATTATCTGCAAGTTTGGAAACAGGATTCAGAAGCTGTTGAAACTATAAGTGGAATAAAAGTAAACAGGTATCAGCAAGATTGCAAAATAAAAGCTCAACACAGGAGAATCAATCACATTTTTTACATACAAACCATGAATATGTGGAAACTAATATTTTTAAAAAGTTGTGGGTGCATATGTGTATATATTTATGGGGAAATGAGATGTGTCAATCCAGGCATGCAATGTAAAATAAGCACATCATTAAGAATGGGGTATTCATCCCCTCAAGCATTTATCCATTGAGTAGCAAACAACTCAATTATACTCTATAAGTTATTTTAAAACGTACAGTTATTATTTACTATAGTCACTCTGTTGTGCTATCAAATAGTAGGTCTTATTCATTCTTTCTAACTATTTTTTTGTACCCATTAACCACCCTCACCTCCCCTGCAAACCCCCACTACCCTTCCCAGCCTCTGGTAACCATCTTTCTACTCTCTATGTCCATGAGTTCAATTGTTTTGATTTTTAGTTTCCAAAGATAAGTGAGAACATGAGATGTTTGTCTTTCTGCACCTAGCTTATTTCACTTAACATAATGATCTCCGTTTCCATCTATGTTGTTGGATATGTCCAGATCTCATTCTGTTTTATGACTGAATAGTACTCCATTGTATAGAAGTACTACTTTTTCTTTATCCATTCACCTGGTGATGGACACTTAGGTTGCTTCCAAATCTTGGCTATTGTGAACCGTGCTGCAACAAACATAGACATGCAGATATCTCTTCGGTATACTGATTTCCTTTCTTTTGGGTATATAGTCAGCAATGAGATTGCTAGATCATATTGTAGTTCAATTTTTAGTTTATTGAGGAACCTTCAAACTGATCTCCAGAGTGGTTGTACATTCCCACAAACAGTGCACAAGCATTCCCTTTTCTCCACATCCTTGCTAGCATTTGTTATTGCTTGTCTTTTGATATAAGGCATTTTAACTGGTGTGAGATGATATCTCATTGTAGTTTTGATCTGCATGTCTCTGATGATCAATGATGTTGAGCACCTCTTCATATGTCTTTTGGCATTTGGAAACTAAAATTTAAAACACAATGCCATTTGCAATTGCTCCAACGACAATGAAATACTAAGATGTAGACAAAACAACATGTACAGCATTTCCATACTCAAAACTACAAAATGCTGATGAAAGAAATCAAGGACCTCAATAATTGGAAAGACATATCACGTTTATGGATTGGGAGATTCAACTAGTGAAGATGTCAGTTTTCCCTGAATTGTTTTATTTTGTGTTTAAGCAATTATTATCAAAATCCTAGCAAAATTATTTTAGACATGGACAAGCTTATTCTAAAATGTATCTGGGAAGTCATGGGCCCCAGAATAGCTAAAACAACCTCAACAAAGAAGAATAAAGTGGGAGGAATCACTCTACTTGATATGAAGGCTTACTATATAGCTATATAGCGGATACAACCAAGACAGAGTTGTATCAGTGGAGGGATAGACACATAGATCAATGGAACAGAACAGAGAAGCCAGAAATGGACCCATATGAATATGCCCAACATATGAGAAAAAGGAAGAAAATTCAATCAATGAAGGAAAAGTAGTCTTTTTAACAAGTGGTGTTAGAACACTTGGACACTAGGGCATAAAAATGAACCTTGACCTAAACCTCACTCCCTATACAGAAAGTATCTCCAAATGGATTACAGACTTAAATATAAAACTAAAAATGTAATTTTGAAGAATAAAAAGTAAGAGAAAATCTTCATACTCTAGGAATAGGCAAAGATGTCTTAGCTTCGATAATCTACAAAAGTAATTCAGAAAAGAAAAATTTGATAAACTAGACTTCATCAAAATTAAATACTTTTACGCTGTGAAAGACCTTTTTAAGAGGATGCAAAGATAAATTACAGGTGGGGAGAAAATATTTGCAACCCCTATGTTCAACAAAGGACTAGTATTTAGAACTCTCAAAACTCAACAGTAAAAATACAAACCATCCAACTAGAACATAGGCAAGAGATACGAAGAGACAGTTCTGTGAAAAGGATATGCAGAGGATAAATAAGCACATGAAAAGATGTTCGACATTATTAATCAGTAGAAAAATGCAAATTAAAACAACAATGACAAAATGTTGACACCTATCAGAATGACAAAAATTAAAAATAGCGAAAACAGCATATACCACGGAAGATGCAGTAAAACTGGATCACTTATATATTGCCATTGAGATTTTAAATGGTACAATCACTCCAGAAAACAGTTTGGGAGTTTCCTATAAAACTAAACATGCTGAGGCAGGCAGATCACTTGAGGTCAGGAGTTCAAGACCAGCCTGGCCAACATGGTGAAACCCTGTTTCTACTAAAAATATAAAAATTAGCCAGGCATGGTGGCTTGGGCCTGTAGTCCCTGCTGCTTAGGAGGCTGAGATGGGAGAATCACTTGAATCCACGAGGCGGAGGTTGCAGTGAGCTGAGATCGCACCACTGCACTCCAGCCTGGGTGATAAAGTGAAGCTCTGTCTCATAATAATATTAATAACAATAATAATATTAATGAATAAAACTAAACATGCAACTACCACATGACTCAACAAGAGCACTCTTGGGCATTTATCTCAGATAACTAAAAATTCATGTGCACTTAAAAACCTGTACAGATATCTGTACCAGCTTTATTTATAACAGCCACAAACCAGGAGTAAGACAGATGGTCTTGTGCAGGTAAAAGGTTATACAAACCATGTTATGTTTGCAAAATGGAATATTACTCAAAAGTAAAAAGGAATGACCTATTGATAGAAGCAACAACTTGGATGACTCTCCAGAGAATTATGATAGGTGAAAAAAAGCCAACCCCAAAAGGTAACCCACTGCATGATTTGAATAACTTTTTGAAATGACAAAATTACAGAAATGAAGCACATATTGGTGATTGACAGGGGTTGTGGAAAGGGTGAAGACTGTGAGAGCGAGTTGAGTTTGGTTATTAAAGGGCAACACAGAGGATCCTTGTAGTCATGAAACTGTACTGCATCTCGACTGTGGTGGTGATTACACAAATATGCTCATGTGATGAAACTGCATAGACGTAAACACACACACAGACACACACACACACACACTACGGAGTCCAAGTAAAACTGAGGAAATCTAAATATAATAAGTGGGTTTTATCAATATTAATTTCCTGGTGTGACATGTTCTGTAGTTATGCAAGATGTCATTATTGGGGAAACTAGGTAGTGTACTTGGGATATCTCTGTATTATTTCTTACAACAGCATGTAGCTTCAATTATCCCTAAATAAAATGTTTTTTAAATCAATGCATATTTAAAAAGTAAATACATAATGTAAAACCCAAGTCCTAAAACAAATGCATTTCTCACACAAAAGGAGGCTCTCCTGCAGGCTCTCATTTCAACCTATTCTGTTTTTTCAGAGGCTATTTTCTCCTTATTATCTGGTTCTCAGCTGTGTTCCCGTTGGGTTAGGTACTTTTCGGTCCTCCTCTACTTCACTGTTTATTACTTGTATTTCTCTGGTCCTTGACATGTTTCAAGTGCACTCTAACCACGAATAAAGGCACTTACTCTCTTAAAGATGACTTTGGTATACAGGTGAGTGGAAGAGAATTCCACTTGAGGGCTGTAAGACTGGATGCAAGTTATGTACATCACTTACAACATACAACATACACATACAACAAAATACAAATAGTAGAATGGTAAAACAAGAAGGAGGTGTGATATGGTTAGGCTTTGTGTCCCCACCCAAATCTCACCTTGAATTGTAATCCCCATAATCCCCATGTGTCAAGGGAGAGACCAGGTGGAGGTAATTGAATCATGGGGGTGGTTCCCCCATTCTGTTCTCATGATAGTGAGTGAGTTCTTACGAAACCTGATGGTTTTATAAGGGACTCTTCTCCCTTCACTCAGCACGTCTTCTTGCCGCCTTGTGAAGAAGGTGCCTTGCTTCCCCTTCTGCCATGATTGTAAGTTTGCTGAGGTCTCCCCAATAGTGCTGAACTGAGTCAATTAAACCTCTTTTCTTTTTAAATTACCCAGTCTCAAGCAGTTCTTTATAGCAGTATGAAAATGGACAAATACAAGGTAGGATTCAAAGAGTGGTAATAGAAGAGATCCTTCCTCATTATTCCTTTCCCTCCTCTTGCTTTGTACACTCTCTGAATTCCAACTCTTTTGCTTTTCTATCCTGCCCCTGAAAAATACAAAAGCCTACCTTCACATGGGGCAGCAACACCAGGATTTCAAAGGGAGCATGTCTTCAAATCACCAGAGCTAATCCGAATGATTGAGGACTCATGGATAATAATGGTGGTTCCACCCTGACTTCTGGTTCCTTTTGGCTTTTACTCAGGATCGCCTCACTCACTTTGGTGTTCAAATCTACCCCATTCAGGTTAGGATGCCCTGGGTAATTCACCCCATTATCTGAACCTATCCTTCTCACCAATTCTTAATTCAATAACTGGATTCTGTTGTCTACTTGTCAACTCCTGGCATTTTTGACCCCTTCGTTAGTTTTTGGCCAGAATTCTAGTTCTCCCAGCTTCAAGCCATTTATTCTCTCATACGTTCATTCAACAAATATTTATTGGGAGCCAACTATATGACAGACACAATTATAGGCTCTGGGGACACATGATAACAAATAAATTATGTATCTGATAAATAAATCAGACAAAAATCTCTGACTTCATGAAGCCTATATACTAGTAGGGGGAGAGAGAGACAGAATAAATCAGATAGGTAACTCTGATATGTGTTAGAAAGTAGAATATCCCAATCTCTTTCCCACTGTCACATTGCATGTTGAAACTGACAGTCTGTGTTGACTTAGGTCACAACAAAGCCAAGTAGTTTTAGGCCCAATTCCTGAAGTCAGACTACCTAAGTTTGAATTATGAGTTCCCTACTAACATCTGGGGGACCTTAAACAACAAATTTACTCCTTCCTCTAGGTTTCAGTTTCCTCAGCTGTAAAATGGGGATGATCATGATTCCTACCTCTAGGTTGTGGTACGGATTTAACGAGTTATATAAAACACATAGAAGAGTGCCTGGCACATAACAAGTAAAATACTGCATAGAACACCATTAATAATGTGCCCATCACATAGTAAATGCTCAATAAAATTTAACTATTATGACTACTATCATTACTAGTCTTTTTACAATTAAGAAAGGAAATTATTAAAATGTGAGGATGATCCAGAGCAGAACTTTGCTGTGCAATGTGACTAATAGCTCCTTTTGAAAAGTATCTATCATTATTGAAAAAATGTTTGAGTAATTTTCTGGTACTGTTTAATGAGCTTGCGGGCCCCTTCTAGGAAGTGAGTTTCATCCAAATGGTCTTATGAGGAGTGACCTACACAGCAGTTAGTCTTGTGACAAACCTAATAACTTTTAACTAAATAATCCTTTCTTGAATCTAATCTAACAATGTCATCTACCACTCTTTCATTGTATACAAAGTCTCCAATAAAGAAATACAGAAGCATAAAGGGGAGATAGAATGAGGTTAATGGGGCCTCTTCCAGCCACCATTCATTCATTCTTCCCCAAGTAGCTAAAAGGAAGGACAAGATGTGCCCATAGTTCGTTTCTTAGCACTGTTTCAAGGCCTTACTGGTGCATTTCAGTCTCTTGAATCTTACCTCATACCACTCTGCCCTTAGCTGACTAAATCCTTCCAACACATCTTTCTTTCCCTTATACAGGTAAAGCACTTTTCTGCCTCAGATCTTTATATCTGTTGTTACCTCTGCTTGTAATGTTCTACCCACTTCTGCAATTCCACTGCTCTCACCTAGTTAGCTCTTAATCTTCCTTCAAGTTGTGGCACAAAGAACAGTACCTAGCCCCTTAGCTTAGAGGTTATGTACAGCTATATACTCCATGACACTCCATATTTCTCCATAGTAACAATCTGCACAATTTTCATCACATGCTCTATCTCTGATATAAATCCTTCTATGTCTTAGAGGCCTTGGCACATAGTCAGCATTCAAGAAATGTTGAATGGAGGGATGGATAGTTAAATAGATGGATGGGGAGACGGATGGATGGGTGACTGGAAGGGCAAATGAATGAGTAAATAAATAGATATTTTAGATAATTTATAGAAAGAGTATAAATATTCACAGAACTATTGTAATAGAGGACAAAAGGACATGATCTTTTACTGCAGTTATCATCTTTTGTAACTTTAGAAACTGAGCCCAGAAAAAGGAATGTGGCCTGGTTAAGATCTCTAGCTAGTGGCAAAGTCAGGACGAGAATGCTAGTTCTTCTGGCTTCGAGCCATTTATTCATTCATACATTCATTCAACAAATGCTTACTGGGAGCCTACTATATGACACATACCATTCTAGGCTCTGGGGATGCATGATAATAAATAAATCATGTATCTGATAAATAAATCAGAGAAAAATCTCTCACTTCATTAAGCATATATGCTAGTGGGGAGAGAGAGACAATAAACCAGATAGGTAACTCTGATATGTTTTAGAAAGTAGAATGCCCCAGTTTCTTTCCCACTGTCCCATTTATCCACACATGAAAGTATTTTCTTCAGAGCATGCTTCCCCCTGTGGGCAATACCAACCCCAGATCTCTTTAGTGCTCCATTTTCTGCTTAGTCACAATTTTCTTTTTTTTTTTTTTTTTTTTTTTTGGTGAGTCCTAATCTCCCACCAGCTGCTCAGTATCAGACTCTCAGACAAGGCCTTCTGCTCTGAACTTGTCTTCTTCTGTATCCCTGTACTATACAGAAACGCAGTTAGAGATTAGCTATTTATGAAGCTGTGAAGAAAAATGATCATAAATATCACGTCTACAGAAACTAATTTGGGACTTCTGTTTCCAGGAATATTCAGTAGATGTACTTTTCTCTATTTCCCCCACGAAGTACAACTATAATCCTGAAAAATACAAAAATATAAAGACAAACAAATGCAAAATACAAAAAAAAAAAAAACCAAATATAAGAAAATTCTGAAGGGTGGAGAGAAGAAAGCACAGCAGTGAAACACCTTGGGACCCAAGCAATGACATGGAGGGGAGGGCACCTGGTTTTTGTTTTGCCTCATATACTTCAGACTTGTGGCTGAAAAAGCCAGTAATGTCAATGGTGCAGACAAAAAAAAAAAAAAAAAAAAAGGCCCTCCAAAAGCTTTGTCTCTCTAACCAGTAAAGAAGCTTAGCAAGAGAAAAAACTTTTATACAATACTACTCTATTCCAGCCATACACCACAGAAAAAAATTGTGACCTCATGCCCCCACACCAGTAAAGGCTGAATAGACAGCTAAATTTCCACACTCACAAGGTTGTAATGAGGTGGCCCATCCGCCATGCTGAAGTTGTACCAGATAAGGCCAAGCAAGCAGCTGAGACTTTCATAACTGGGCAGCCAAGAATGAGCTGTCCCTCCACAGTGTCAGTGAAGACCAGATGGGGAACTTAGACTTCCATCTCTACCCCAGCATTAACAAGGACCTATCCCTCTGTTTACTCCACCTAACAAGTGCAGACTACATTAGTGATATTGAACATTTTTTTTCATATAACTATTGATCATTTGTATGTCTTCTTTTGGGAATTGCCTAGTCAGGTCCTTTGCCCATTTAAAAAATTGATTATTTGTTTTCTTGCTATTGAGTTGTTGTTTTTTAAAAGGGCAAAGGACCTGACTAGGCAATTCCCCAAAGAAGACATACAAATGGCAAATAGTTGTATGAAAAAATGCTCAACATCACTAATCATCAGGGAAATGTGAATCAAAACTGCGATGAGATATCACCTCATTGCTGTTAGCATGGCCATTATCAAAAAGACAAAAGACAACTAGTGTTGGTGAGGATGTGAAGACTAGACTAGTGTCTGAAGTATATGAAGAAATTTTATAATTCAATGTTAAAAGAAACCTTAGAACAATCTGATTATAACATAGACAAAAGACATGAAGAGACATTCTACTAAAGAGTATACACAGATTAAAATTATTTCATGAAAAGATATTTAACGTCATTAGTCATCAGGGAAATGCAAATTAAAACCACAATGAGCTGTCACTACACATCCATAAAACTGACAATTAAAAATTGTGACAACACCAAATGTTGGCAAGGATGCAGAAAAACTGTACTCATACATTGCTGGTTAGACTATAAAATAGTACAGTCATTCTGGAAAACAGTTTAGCTATTTAAAAAAAAAAACTACTATGCAAATAAAATATGATCCAGCAATTGCACTCCTGGGCATTTATCCCAGAGAAATGAAGACTTATGTTCACACAAAAACCTGTATATACATGCTCATAGCAGCTTTATTCATGATAGCTAAAAACTATAAACAATCCAAATTCCCTTCAACAGGTAAATGGTTAAACAACTATGTAACATTTATACCACATACTACTACTCAGCAATAAGAAGGAACAAACTATTAATGCATTCAACAACTTAGAGGAATCTAGAAAATTACGTTGAGTGAAAAAAAAATCTCAACGGTTACATACTGCATGACTTCCTTTATATAACATTCTTGAAATGACAGAATTATAGAAATAGAGAACAGATTAGTATATGCTACGGATTAAGGTGGGGGTGGGGATGGGAGAAATGAGAGTGTCTATAAAAGAGCAACATGAGGGATTCTAGTGGCAATGGAAACATTATTTAACTTGACTGTATCACTATCAATATCCTGGTTGTGATTTCACACAATAGACTGCAAGATGTTACAATGGCAGAAAATGGGTAAAGAGTGCATTAGATCTCTCTCTACTGTTTCTGATAACCATATGTAAATCTATAATTATCTCAAAATAAAAAGTTTAGAAAATGAATTTGGGCCACTCAAAAAAATTATTTGCTTTTTTCCCCTCAAAGCTGTGTTTCTATCACTTTTATCATTGTAAGTATTTACTGTCTTTCTATCATGTTTGTCTAATGAGGTACCAGAACTAAACACAAAATGCCAACAGACAAATCCTAGGACTCAGGACATTGTACACTGAAAGATACATACCAATTAATACAGTTACTGTGGGGCAACTTCTAGGCTCCATGAACTAGAATCCTATGTGAAATACTCAAGCAAAATATAAATCTCATGCAGCAACCTCCGTACTACTTATCCCCCAATCAGCAGACCAGTACTTCACAGCCATAGTGTTTTGAGTTAGAGGGTCTGTTTCTTTAAATACCCAAGACTCCAAAGAGGACAACTTCATGCTCACCAAGCCTATAGCTTATTCACAATTAGGAATCAAGTGGGACTTTCCAACTCAATTGGTGATGGGGCATGACAGAGGAATGAGTTGATTGTTTAAATGAGTAGACAGACGGGACAAAGCAATAAATGAAATGGCTCGAATGAAAGAGAATGTGACGAACTGAAAGTCTTCTATAATAATACGTTCCTAGTCCCAATTCACAGACCTGAACATTTACTTACTTCACTCTTCAAATTTTTCAAATAGCTTCCTGTCTCTATGCTTGAAGTGAATGATCATCTTCGCTAGGGAACATCATAGTCACCATGTCAACTCTTTTTTTCCACCAACTAAAACAACTGAAAAGGCTCTGTACTTCCTGCAGAACAAAGTTCACATGCTTCACATTTAGGAACCTCCACATTCTGCCTCAATCTGTCTTTCAAGCCTCATCTATTCTTATTACTCCTATGTTGACTATCTTGTCCAGTCAAACTGGTCTGTTCACTTTTCCTAAAAACAGAAATCTTGCATTATCCTATTTCCATGCCTTTTGCTCATGCCATTAACAGTGCCTGGCATGCTTTATCTTCCATCTAAACCTTACTTATTCTTCAAGCTCTGAATTAAATGGTGTATGCTCCATTAAGCTCTCTTTCCTTCAGAACCCCGTTGCTTATAGCTTTCATTTTAAGCTTAGTATATTCCGCTTGGCATGTGAGTTAGTATTTCCCTAGTTATCATTTCACGTGTTCACAACATTATATAAAAACAATGGGAGGCCGGGCGCGGTGGCTCAAGTCTGTAATCCCAGCACTTTGGGAGGCCAAGACGGGCGGATCACGAGGTCAGGAGATCGAGACCATCCTGGCTAACCTGGTGAAACCCCGTCTCTACTAAAAAATACAAAAAACTAGCTGGGCGAGGTGGAGGGCGCCTGAAGTCCCAGCTACTCGGGAGGCTGAGGCAGGAGAATGGCGTGAACCCGGGAGGCGGAGCTTGCGGTGAGCTGAGATCCGGCCACTGCGCTCCAGCCTGGGTGACAGAGCGAGACTCCGTCTCAAAAAAAAAAAAAAAAATGGGAAAGGCTACACAATAGCTGTTATGATTTAATTAGCATATATCTTTCAGTGTGTGGTTTCCTGTTCCCACTCTGCTCTAGAAGAGGGTTGGGCTGTTGATGTTCACTATTTGGCTCTAGTACATTTTCAGGTTAAGGTCAGAGTCATAATATTAGGAAAAGAAGACTAATTTGTCAGCTAGGGCTGCCATAACAAAATGCCATAGACTTGGTGGTTTAAACTACAGAAATTAATTCTCTCATAGTTCTAGAGGCTAAAAGCCCAAGATCAGGGTGCCAGCATAGTTGAGTTATGGTGAGGGCTCCCTTCATGGCTTGTGAATGGCTGCTTTCTCACTGTGTCTTCATATGGTACAGAGAGGGGAAGCAAACTCTGGTGTCTCTTCATAAAAGGGCATTATTCTCATCTTCAGCCCAATCCTCATGACCCCAGCTAACCCTAATTACCACCCAAAGGCCCCATTTCTAAATACTATCACATTGGGGGTTAGGGCTTCAACATATGAATTTTGAGGGAACACAAATATTTTGTCTATAACAGAGGCATATAATGAAAGACCCAATAATTATAACTAAAGTAACTAAAATAATTATATCAAATTAAAGATAAACTATTGGTATGCAATAATCACTCACTGGAGAGCAGAGAGCAAGCAGGCTACTCAGGTTGCACCTCCCAAAGTGCCCTTCCTGAGTGGACCCTCACAGGATCAGTATCAGTCTGGATTCAACTTTGTGTGTTCAAGAGCTTGATTTTAACCATTTACCTCAGAGTAGTCCAGCCATAGGGGACTAATTAAATACTAAGGAAGCTCACGAGACCCTGCTTTATAAACCAGAATGCGAATTTGTTTATATTCAGGATATTCTCAATGAGTGTCCTGCTTTTCTTTAAATATAGAAGAGGTTCTGAGTGTCTAACCATGAGAAGAGTTCAACAGCATATGTCAGAAAGCGTAAGAATGACTCAGACAACTTGAAGATAGGTCAATTGAAATTATCCAATCTGAGGAACAGAAAGGCAATAATAGAGGAAAATAGACAAAGCCTCACAGACATGGGATGCCATCAAGTATGCATAAAGGGAGTCTCAGAAGGAGAGAAATATGCAGAAAGAATACTTGCAGAAACAATGGCCAAAAACTTCTAAAATTTTATGAAAGACATGAATTTATACATTTGAGAAGCTGAACCAAGTCCACGAAGGATAAACTCAGGTATCTATATTTATATACTATATAATAAACTGTTGAAAGCAAATACAAAGAGAAAATTTTGAAAGGAACAAGAGAGGAACTCATCACATACAAAACATCAGAAAGATAGTCAGAGGGAGGATAAATAGGGATTGGTTAAAGGGTCAAAATACAGTTAAATAGAAGAAATAAAATCTAGATTCAGTAGCAAAATAGGGTAACTATAATTAACAATAATTTATTGTAGATTTCAAAATAACTAGAATAGTAGATTTGGAATATTCCCAACACAAAGAAATAATAAATGTTTGAGGTAATTAATAACCAATTACCCATATTTGATCATTACATATTTTATGCATGTATCAAAATATCAAATATACCCCATAAATATACACTACAATTATGTTATCCATAAAAATTAAAAATTAAAAATTTTTAAAAAGATTAGCAACTGCTTTCTCACCAGAAACCATAAAGGCCAAAAGGCAATGAGATGACATAATCAAAATACTGAAGAATAAAAACCTGTCAACCAATAATTTTATATATGGAAAAACTATCTTTCAAATAGGAAGTACAAATGAAAATATCCCCACATAAACAAGAGCAGAGAAAGTTCATTACTAGTATACCTTCTCTACAAAGAAATACTAAAGGAGTTCCTTCAGGCTAAATGAAAGACACTAGGCAGTAACTTGAGTCCACATGAAGAAATAAAGAACTCATAATGGTAAATACATAAGTAAATACAAAAGATAGTATCAATGTTTTTGTCGTTAGTAAATTCTTCCTTTTTTTCTATATCATTTAAGATATCTGCACAAAGCGATCATTATAAATCTCTGTTCAAGGCCATACAATATATAAAGATGTCAATTGTGACAAAAACAGCATAATGGAAGGGAGAGAATGGAGCTATACAGGAAAAAAAATTTTTGTATATTATTAAAATTAATTTGGTATTAATCTGAAATGGATTGTTATAATTAAAGTGTTAATGATAGTTCCTAAATTAACCACATAGAAAATAACACAAAAACATAAGAAAAACTACAAAGAAATTAAAATGATACACTGGAATATATCAACACAAAAAAAGGCAGTGCTGGATGAACTGAGGAACAAAAATGACATAAGACATAGAGAAAACAAATAGCAAAATATCAGACATAAAACACACAGCTACCATCATACTTAATGGTGAAAGTCTAAAAGCTTTTCCCCTAAGATTGGAAATAAGACAAAGATATACAGTCTCACCATTTCTATTCAACATTGTACTGGAGGGTCTAGGTAGGACAATTAAGCAAGGGAAGAAATAGGACGTATGTAGATTGGAAAGGAAGAAGTAAAACTGTCTACTTAAAGATGACATAATCTTGCATATAGAAAATCCTAAAGAATCCACAAAAAACCTATTAAAGGTAATAAATGAATGCAGCATGTTTGCAGGATACACGATCAACATACAAAAAAAAAAAATACCCTAGTATTTCTCTGTACTAACAATAAAAACTCCGAAACTAAATTAAGAAAACAATTCCCTTTAGAATAGCACCAAAAATAATGAAATACTTAGGAAGAAATTTAACTCAAGAAGTATAAGACTTGGACACAAAAAACTAAGAAACATTGTTGAAAGAAATTAAAGAAGATTGAAAAACATGTGAAAGACATTCCATGTTCATGGGTTGGAACACTTAATACTCTTAAGATGACAATCTTCTCAAACTGATCTACAGATTCAATAAAGTTTGTATCAAGACCATTCAAAAATCACTTGATGAGTTCACTGAGCATAACATGTATGAATTGGGGGTGAAGGTCACATTTGCAGGCCTACTCTTTCCATCAGTCTTTCTTTAACTACCTATGCCCTTTTTCTCTGGTGACAGGAGAAGATGACTAAAGCAGAGGAAAATCTTATAGTAGTGAGAAAGGAAATTAGTCTTACCAAAATGCAGTCAGAATTCCAGTATAATTTGTGCTTACGATACTTAATGCCTAAGCCCATGGTGACAGTAAGCGTAAAATCAACAAAATTTCTAAAATTTTTTCAAGCCAAACGAGTCTCAGCTTTTCTCTGTGATAACCTAGGATGCCAGCGAAGCCACAGATACAAAGAGTGGTGGTTGTGGGCAGTGGTAGAGAGCAGAAGGCAAGAAAAGGGCTTTCAGGAGCCATTTCATTTATAGTCTTTAAAGTTAATGAAGACTCTAGATATCCCAAATTCAAGTTTGTTGTTCTGTCCATGGTACATGTATGCCTTCTAATGGGAATATGTCAGAAACTAGGACTTTTTTACGGGAGGAAAGTATCATGAAAGGACACATACAACCTTTCAAGAGAACAGGCCAGGATGGGGCACTTGGAAAAGAAGCAATGGTTATAAGGAGGCAGAAATGTCAAGTAAGAAAGCATGAAGGCCACGCTTGACATGTTTGCTATTTTGCCACTCACTAGCTCATTGTTATGTACCATCCCTATCTTCCAAGACACAATTCTGCCAAATTCAGTGACTGGGTATTACGGCATTTTGCCAGGCCTGCTCCAGAGAATCGTTTTAGACCATTATCAGAGTATGGGGAAAGGGATTTTTCTATCTGAGTGGAAGTCAAATTGTGACCCTCTAGCTCAGGAGTCTGGCCAGAAGATCAGTCCATGGATACTATTGTCATAGTACCAAGTTACCCACCATCAATTACCATGTCAGTGACTAATCACAGGCAGGGAGCTGACCTCAAAAGGGGATGAGAGTTCCTTCCATCAGACAGCTATTTCATTTACAATGCCTCTAGCAGTGCTTCTAAACCACTCTCAGACTCCCTAGCCCCAGAAAGAAGGAAATCAAACTGATATTATATCTAATTATGGCTCCTGATGAGAGAAGACAGACAAAAAAATTAGTGGAAAAGTGTTAATAACATTTATGAACTCTCCATGTGAAACGGTAAATTAGGAGCACCTCCTGTGGCATAAAAACTGCAAGAATGAATCTCCAATGAGATTTTTACCAACTCTTGGCTCTCAAGGAAAGAAATAGAGTCAGGCTCTGTTAGAAAGTTTGTGTTTTGAGAATCTTTTCTGAGAATTAGACGATGTCCTTTGGGGAGCCGGACCTCTTTGATAGGCCCTTTGCTAAGTGAAAAGATTCCCATGTGGCCTTTCTATTGGACCAAAATGAAATTAAAGTAGAAAAGATGGTTCCAAATAAGCCAATGGCCCAAACCAGAAAGAGATCTGCTTTGCTTCAACCATGCATGGTCAACTGAACAAAAAAAGTTTAATAAATAAACATTTACTGAGAATCCACTGTATGCCAAGATCTTTTACGAATTTCATAGGTATACAAAAGAAGGAAGGAAGGAAGGAAGGAAGGAAGGAAGGAAGGAAGGAAGGAAGGAAGGAGAGAGAGAGAGAGAGACAGAAAGAAAGAAAGAAAGAAAGAAAGAAAGAAAGAAAGAAAGAAAGAAAGAAAGAAAGAAAGAAAGAAAGAAAGAAAGAAAGAAAGAAAGAAAGAAAGAAAGAAAGAAAGAAAGAAAGAAAGAAAGAAAGAAAGAAAGAAAGAAAGAAAGAAGGAAGGAAGGAAAGGGACAAGCTACTGTTTTAAGGAGAATTCTAGTACATTTTATGCGTTTTTTTTAATTTGACTCCACAAAGATGCATTATCGCATTACTGACTTTGTGTTTAAGCATTGTGCATGTATGTAAAAATGTTGAAAATTCCTCAATAAATGAAGAGAGAAGGCTTATCTTGTATATCTGCAATTCAGAAAAATAAAGTTTTTTGAGATAACTGAATTTCTCAAGATCTGTTTTGTTGTTGTTGTTGTTGTCATTATTGGGTAAGTCCATATACAGTGGTGACCCATTGAGGTATTTGATCAGTCTCATTAAAAGGCTTATGTTGTTCATCACAGCACTTCAGATGACCACAGTTATAAAAGCTATTTCCTTTTTTTTTTTTTTTTTGAAATGGAGTTTCACTCTTGTCGCTCAGCCTGGAGTGCAATGGCATGATCTCGGCTCACTTCGACCTCTGTCTCCTGGGTTCAAGTGATTCTCCTGCCTCAGCCTCCCCAGTGGCTGGGATGGCAGACACTTGCCACTATGCCTGGCTAATTTTTTGTATTTTTAGTACAGACGGGGTTTCACCATGTTAGGCAGGCTGGTCTCGAACTCCTGACCTCAGGTGATCTGCCTGCCTCAGCCTCCCAAAGCTATTTCTTTATTAATATAGTTCATCTGCTCATAACTGTTACACATGTACAATTGTCATTAGTATAACTGAATGTTTATGCTTACATTCAGTTATATATATGCATATAATATATGCATATAATGTATGCATATAACTGAACGTACATTCAGTTACATTCAGTTATAATGTATATGTATGTTATTATTGCTTATTTTATTGTGTAATGTGGTCTGTGAAGTGTCATGTTTTTATGTTTTTCAAATAAATCCCCTTTTTAAAATGTAAAGAAATTTTTTTTTTAAGAATTTTAAAATTATTTTATCCAGAATTATATTTTAGGGATTTTGATCTTTCAGGATTTCTTTTTCTCTTTCCTTTTTTTTTTTTTAAATTGAGATGGGGCCTTTCTATGTTGCCCAGGCTGGTCTCTAGCTCCTGGCTTCAAGCAATCTTCCTACCTTGACCTCCCAAACTGCTGGGATTTTAGGTGTAAGCCACCATGCTCAGCGTCAGGATTTCAACATTCAGGATTATGGCGTTTGGGATTGTGTCTTTCAAAATTATGATAGACTCTTTAGGAGTTTACACACTAGCTATAAAAATAAATCATAAATAAATGGTAAAAGGAATGAGGAAAGGACAATTGGTCTGGAGGCCGGGATACCTGGGCTCTAGTCCTGGCTCTAACAGGTTGCTGTGTGACTGTGGGCAAGCCCTTTCTTCTCTATTGGCCCCACTTTTCCCATTTGTAAGCTGAGAAGTTTAAACTAGATCCTGAAATGCTTTCCCAACTCCGACACTACTTAAAGTAATGAGTATAGGAAAATGGGAGCGGGGTGGGGGGGATAGTTGAGCTTCCCATGCTAAGGAAGATTTAGGTTTTTTTTTTTTGGAGGGTGAGTTTTTGCTTGTTTGTTTTCCATTCCAAGGACACAAGGTGTCTTCCCAACACTTTGGAGTCACTGAAAGTGTAAGGCTGTAAAAGCCTAATGCCAGAACTAGGGAACATTTTCTCTCCAAGGATCAGTAAAATACAGTCAGGAAAGTTGGTGACTCATTCTAAGTAAGACCTCCTCAGGGAAATTCTGGAGGGCAACTCCAAAGTCAGCTTCAAAGTTTCCAGACTCTCCTTTTTTATCATTTGCTGTCCAAATGCAGAAGGATTAGAGTAAGATTTCTATCAGACCCATTACTTTGGCAGAGAGCCCAGTATCTGCCTGGGGATGGAGGCAGTGTTTGGTGCTCATGAATAAGGCTTGTAAATGGCTATTCTTTGTAACATTGCTGAGGAGGCAATGCCACATTCAAGACAAAAGACCATCAGTAGACTGGAGATGAAGAGAAAGTAGTAGAATAATGGAGATGGTCTTTTATGGAGATTATGAGCAAAGGGTTTGGAGTTATTCAGCCCTAGGCTCAATTCCAGCACCAGTATCTTGAGCATAAGTGTTTAAACATTTTTCGAGCCTCAGTTATTTCATGTGCAAAATGAAGAAAATAATAATACTGATTCTACAATGATTATTGTAAAGATTAAATAAAATATTGTGTGTAAGGAGTGGGCACATGTGTCTGGCGCCTAGTAGATGCTCAGTAAATGGTAACTGCTAACATTAATTAACATAGCTATGATCATCCTTATCGTCATCATCATCATCATCATCATCACTGATTTCTCTCCATACTGGCAGTAAAGACATTCCTAAATAATGAAGATAACAAATGACTTACCAAAGATCATTGATATTAAATGCTCAGAAATCATCAATGGCTGTTCATTTTCTATGGTTTCAAATCCAAACTCCTTTGTTTGGCACTTGATGTCCTCCACAATTAGCCTCATCCAGTCTCTTCCATATCATTAATTTTGGAGGTTATTCACCTGTGCTTCACTCCCAGGCCTGCTCAATTACAATACAAATTCTAACCATGGCTGCGGGATATAGTGGGAGCTTTATATCCTTCCGTGGGTAGGTTTGGCCTTAGTTACTATGCCCCATGCATGGTATTCAGTGAGCCTGGAGTAGTCCCTGGACTTATATCCCTGTAGCATATCGGGTCCTAAACCATGGTAATTTGATTCAATCTAGATAACTGAGTTTTGTCTTAGCTTCCCTAGAATGAAGGCTTATCTTGTCTGTCTGCCTAGATCTAACCAGTTCCTTCACAGAATGTTCGGTTCTGTACCATGGTGCCCCCAGCTTGCCTGGGGTTCTTAATACAAGACTGATGATTGAGAACCAGGATACCAAGACACAACGAATTCTGAATATTGTCTGTCACCTAGATCTTCTTGCTTTCATGTCTCACAAATCCCAAAACATCCCTTTGAGAACTGTATTGGACCAATAATATTTTACTCCAGGCCACAAAAGGAAACAGAAGGCTCACTCAAAGAGAGTAACTGGGGAAAGTTTAATGAAAGAGCTATTTAAATAATTTGAGAAGGGTTAAAAGAAACCAACAAAGGATGGTGAAGTCCCCCAAAGTTAGCAATACCAGCAGAGCCTTTATCATTCCTAGCCCTAAATAGATAAATGGAGGGAGTAGTTACTGGATCCCAGAGGGAAAAAGATCCATAGCTGTGGCTGGAAGAGATGACACTCCCCACTGAACAAATGTGTCTTTGGGGGAGGAATTCAGCCACTGACAACTAACATCAACCTGGGAGAAAAAATATCCTGACTTCTCTCTCCTCTCATTCACTACCACTGTCTCCAATTGGCTGTATCCAACGGATAAGTCAAAAGGCAAAATAACCCAGTTGATACATCCATAAAGGTCAGCCTCCTGGGACAAAAAGAATGCAGAAAGGTAAGGGTTAGATATAAAGGGACAAATGGAAAATATTCAGTAAAGGCAGGTACTTCTGTTGGAGACTACCCCAAGAGTTCGACCAGTTCTACAATCACAGCTCATAACCTGCTCAAACTTTCTTGGTGCTACTGAGATTTCTGACACCCCAACATCCAATTTCCCAGTCCTCATCTGCAAGTTATACCAGAGACCAGATCTTATACATCTGTCTATATTCCCCCATAACATTATAAAAACTTACTGATGCCCTGTTTTGCAAATGTTACAGATTTTCCAGTTTCTCTTTTTTCTGTCTGTCTCTCTCCTCATTCAACAATATTTCATAAGCTCCACCATACATCAGCAACTGTGTTAGATAGTGGGGATACAATGGTATATAAAAACATGTACATTCTCTCCTCTCATGGCACTTACAATCTAGCAGAAAAGAAAAACACGAATCCAAAAACACATTAGCAAGCAGACATTAAAAGAGCTAATATTGCCGGGCGCGGTGGCTCACACCTGCAATCCCAGCACTTTGGGAGGGCGAGGCGGGCGGATCACGAGGTCAGGAGATGGAAACCATCCTGGCTAAGACAGTGAAACCCCATTTCTACTAAAAATACAAAAAATTAGCCGGGTGTGGTGGCGGGCGCCTGTAGTCCCAGCTACTCTGGAAGCTGAGGCAGGAGAATGGCGGGAACTCAGGAGACGGAGCTTGCAGTGAGCCCAGAAAGTGCCACTGCACTCCAGCTTGGGGGACAGAGCAAGACTCCATCTCAAAAAAAAGAAAAAAAAAGAAAAAAAAAGAGCTAATATTTACTGAGTGCTTATAGTATGCTACTGTGGTGATTTTGTGTCTAACTGGTTATAATCTGGAGCTATGTTTCCCGAAATTACTTTCCCTATATGATACCAAGTTAGAATTAGTCCCAGGAGACATATGCACAAGATTTGAAAGGCAAAAGTGAAGGTGCAGCCATTTGTAATACACTGAAGGTCATTGTGGTGGCAGGTGCTGTTTCAGTTTATGAACATGGCCGCTAATCTGCTGGCATGAAGCAGGAGTGCTGAAGGGTGCCAGCTTCTCCTGCAGGTCACCTACATCATCAAGAATGGAGGTGGTGAAAGGTAAGCATGGGTTTCAGATATCCTCATGGGATCCAGTTTGTCTTGCTAGGTTCCAATTTGTCTTTGTTATCCCCCACTTCCCCTTGTGACCTTAAGCTCAACACCAAATGCTGAAATTAACCTTATGGAAACTAATTAGCTCCCACAATTGCATAATGTCAATTCCTAAAATAAAATCCCTTACTATCTATAATCTATAGTGGTTCTGCTTCTTTGATCAAACCTTAATTGAGACTGAGATAGGTACCATTATTATCTCTATATTAAAGATGATACTAAGGCACAGAGAGATTAAGCAACTTGCCCAATGTCAAACAATTAATAAATAGAGAAAGCTGAGTTTTGAATCCAAACAGTTTAGCACAAGAAAGTGTGTGTGTGTGTGTGTGTGAGAGAGAGAGAGAGAGAAGGTCCTATGGTCACAGCTCTAGAAAATCATTATCCGTGTGTGTGTGTGTGTGTGTGAGAGAGAGAGAGAGAGAGGGAAAGAGAGAGATTAACCACCATCCTATTACTATCTACCTTTCAAACCTGTTTGTAATTATGCACAGGTAATTATGCAGAAGTAGATAAACACTATGAGAAAAGAAACACAATTCTATGAGAGCACAGCATATAACAAAGTATCTTGTATTATATTATCTACCTCTCTGCCTACTTATCAGTCCCATTTATCTGTCTACTAATATATATATATATATATTTTTTTTTAATAAAATAGCTGATGCAGGAAGAAAAGCCTAACCTCCGTAAATTTGGGAAAAAGTGAAGAAAAAGCAGGAATCCTTCCCTTCCCCTGACACCACTATTTGGACAAAGTGTTGTCTATTCCATAACGGGGAAACTACCTTACTGAGAGCATAATTATGCAGAAATTGTTTGCAGTGCTAAGCATTGATGAGGGGATAGTATAAAGTACACTAGATTGGAAATCAAGAAACTTGTCTTCTAATTCTAGCTCTGCCACTGCTTGCTGTGTAACTCTGGGCAAGTGATTTCCGTTCTGTGGAGTGTCCATTTCCTCCCCCTAAGATGATATGATTGAAATCTACAATCTCGAAGACTCCTTCTAATCTGCTAGGAGACTATAACCATTGGCCTGTGAAATTACAGTCTATCCAAGTTTTCAGATAATTCAAGAAAGCAGTGGGATAATAAACCTGGAATTCCTGGGTGATTATTTGCAGTTCCAAAAGAAAACAATTTTGTTGGAACTCCTGAAGAGAAAGAAGGGATGGTAGAGCCGCTTTACCTAGTCATAAATCAGTCTGGCAATCACTGTAGGCTATACACCATTTTTCTTACCAAGATCTCTGATGAATTCTTGTGTTGCAATAAAAAAAAGATTAACACATTCATTTTGAAGAGATGATCTCTTCATCCTAAAAGTCCCCAGGGGAACTTTTACCAAATAGCAGAATGTGGAAGCACAGCATGATTCAAGGAAGCCACATGACCTTCTACCCAGAGAATGATGAATACTTTTTACCTTGGCTAGGAAGGAAACGTGCACTAGAATTGCTTTCCTCTCTTCTCTTGGGAGAAAGTGGGAGTAAAGGCGTTAGAAATCCCATTTTGAGAAGTTTGCATTAAAATCTTTGTATTTTATAGATATGTGAGAGTTAAGAGAAATAAAATACTTGCCCTGTTCAATGTCTGTTGTTTTGCAGTTTGAATCGAATACAATTATTTTCTAATTAATTTTTTTATTATACTTTAAGTTCTGGGATACATATGCAGAATGTGCAGGTTTGTAACATGGGTATACACGTGCCATGGTGGTTTGCTGCACCCATCAACCCATCATCTACATTTGTTTAAGTTCCTTGAAGATTCTGGATATTAGCCCTTTGTCAGATGGATAGATTGCAAAATTTTTCTCCCATTCTGTAGGTTGCCTGTTCACTCTGATGATAGTTTCTTTTGCTGTGCAGAAGCTTTTTAGTTTGATTAGATCCCATTTGTTAATTTTGGCTTTTGTTGCCATTGCTTTTGGTGTTTCAGTCATGAAGTATTTGCCCATGCCTATGTCCTGAATAGGACTGCCCAGGTTTTCTAAATATACAATCATATCGTCTACAAACAGAGACAATTTGACTTCCTCTCTTCCTATTTGAATACCCTTTATTTCTTTCTCTTGCCTGATTGCCCTGGTCGGGAACATCCAACACTATATTGAATAGGAGTGGTGAGAGACAGCATCCTTGTCTCGTCCCGATTTTCAAAGGGAATGCATCCAGTTTTTGCCCATTCAGTATGATATTGGCTGTGGGTTTGTCATGAATAGCTCTTATTTTGAGATATGTTCCATCAATATCTAGTTTATTGAGAGTTTTTAGCATGAAGGGACGTTGAATTTTGTTGAAGGCCTTTTCTGCATCTATGGAGATAATCATGTGGTTTTTGTCAATGGTTCTGTTTATGTGATGGATTACGCTTATTGATTTGCATATGTTGAACCAGCCTTGCATCCGAGGGATGAAGCCAACTTGATCGTGCTGGATAAGCTTTTTGAAGGGCTGCTGGATTTGGTTTGCCAGTATTTTATTGAGGATTTTCGCATCGATGTTCATCAGTGATATTGGCCTGAATTTTTTTTTTAATCTCTGCTCGGTTTTGGTATCATGATAATGCTGTCCTCATAAAATGAGTTAGGGAAAAGTCCTTCCTTTTCAATTGTTTGGAATAATTTCAGAAGAAATGGTAGCAGCTCCTCTACATACCTCTGGTAGAATTCAGCTGAAAATTGATCTGGTCTTGGGCTCTTTTTGGCTGGTAGGCTATTCATTACTGCCTTAAGTTCAGAACTTGTTATTGGTTTATTCAGGGATTCAACTTCTTCCTGGTTTAGTCTTGGGAGGGTATATGTGTCCAGGAATTTATCCATTTCTTCTAGATTTTCCAGTTTATTTGAGTAGAGGTGTTTATAGTATTCTCTGATGGTAATTTGTAATTCTGTGGTCTCAGTGGTGATATCCCCTTTATCATTTTTTATTGTATCCCTTTGATTCTTCTCTCTTTTCTTCTTTATTAGTCTGGCTAGCTCTCAATCTATTTTGTCAATCTTTTCAAAAAACCAGTTGCTGGATTCGTTGATTTTTTTGAAGAGTTTTTCATGTCTCTATCTCCTTCAGTTCTGCTCTGATCTTAGTTATTTCTTGTCTCCTGCTAGCTTTTGAATTTATTTGCTCTTGCTTCTCTAGTTCTTTTAATTGTAATGTTAGGGTGTCAATTTTAGATCTTTCCTGTTTTCTCCTGTGGGCATTTAATGCTATAAACTTCCCTCTACACACTGCTTTAGCTGTGTCCCAGAGATTCTGGTATGTTATGTCTTTGGTCTCATTGGTTTCCAAGAACTTATTTATTTCTACCTTAATTTCGTTATTTACCCAGTAGTCATTCAGGAGCGAGTTTTTCAGTTTCCATGTAATTGTGTGGTTTTGAGTGAATTTCTTAATCCTGAGTTCTAATTTGATTGCACTGTGATCTGAGAGCTATTTTTATGATTTCAGTTCTTTTGTACTTGCTGAGGAGTGTTTTACTTCCAATTATGTGGTCAGTTTTAGAAGAAATGTGATGCATGAGGAGAAGAATGTATATTCTATTGATTTGGGGTGGGGAGTTCTGTAGATGACTATTAGGTCCACTTGGTTCAGAGCTGAGTTTAAGTCCTGAATATCTGCCTTGTTGATCTGCCTTATATTGACAGTGGGCTGTTAAAATCTCCCACTAATATTGTGTGGGAGTCTAAGTTTCTTTGCAGGTCTCTAAAAGCTTGCTTTATGAGTCTGGGTGCTCCTGTATTGGGTGCATATATATTTAGGATAGTTAGCTAGTTAGCTCTTCTTGTTGCCTTGATCTTTTTACCAATATGTAATGCCCTTCTTTGTCTTTTTTGATCTTTGTTGGTTTAAAGTCTGTT
>NW_012102798.1:2311247-2371673 GCF_000951045.1 Mandrillus leucophaeus
TTTCCATTTGCTTGGTAAATATTCTTCCATCCCTTTATTTTGAGCCTATGTGTGTCTTTGCATGAGACGGGTCTCCTGAATACAGCACACCAATTGGTCTTGGCTCTTTATCCAATTTGCAAATCTGTGTCTTTTAATTGGGGCATTTAGTCCATTTACATTTAAGGATAATATTGTTATGTGTGAATTTCATCCTGTCATTATGATGCTAGCTGGTTATTTTGCCCATTAGTTGATGCAGTTTCTTCATAGTGTCAATAGTCTTTACAATTTGGTATGTTTTTACAGTGGCTGGAACCGGTTTTTCCTTTCCGCATTAAGTGCTTCCTTCAGGAGCTCTTGTAAGGCAGGCCTGATGGTGACAAAATCTCTCAGCATTTGCTTGTCTGTAAAGGATTTTATTTCTCCTTCGCTGATGAAACTTAGTTTGGCTGGATATGAAATTCTGGGTTGAAAATCATTTTCTTTAAGAATGTTGAATATTGGCTCCCAGTCTCTTCTGGCTTGCAGGGTTTCTGCAGAGAGATCCACTGTTAGTCTGATGGGCTTCCCTTTGTGGGTAACCCAACCTTTCTCTCTAGCTGCCCTTAACATTTTTTCCTTCATTTCAACCTTGATGAATCTGACAGTTATGTGCCTTGGGGTTGCTGTTCTCCAGGAATATCTTTGTGGTGTTCTCTCTGTTTCCTGAATTTGAATATTGGCCTGTCTTGCTAGGTAGAGAAAGTTCTCCTGGATAATATCCTGAAGAGTGTTTTCCAACTTGATTCCATTCTCCCTGTCACTTTCAGGTATACCAATTAAATGTAGGTTTGGTCTTTTCACATAGTCCCATATTTCTTGGAGGCTTTGTTTGTTTCTTTTCATTCTTTTTTTCTCTAATCTTGTCTTCATACTTTAATTAAGTTGATCTTCAATCTCCGATATCCTTTCTTCCACTTAATTGATTTGGGTTCATGAAGTTCTCGTGCTGTGTTGTTCAGCTCTATCAAGTAATTTATGTTCTTCTCTAAACTGGTTATTCTAGTTAGCAATTCCTATAACATTTTTTCAAGGTTCTTAGCTTCCTTGCATTGGATTAGAACATGCTCCTTTAGCTAGGAGGAGTTTGTTATTACCCACCTTCTGAAGTCTACTTCTGTCAATTCGTCAAACTCATTCTCCATCCAGTTTTGTTCCCTTGCTTGCAAGGAGGTATGATCCTTTGAAGGAGAAGAAGTGTTCTGGTTTTTGGAATTGTCAGCCTTTTTGCACTGGTTTTTCCTCATCTTCTTGGATTTATCTACCTTTGGTCTTTGATGTTTGTGACCTTTGGATGGGGTTTCTGTGTGGATGTCCTTTTCGTTGATGTTGATGCTATTCCTTTGTGTTTGTTACTTTTCCTTCTAACAGTCAGGCCCTTCTGCTGCAGGTCTGCTGGAATTTGCTGGAAGTTCACCCCAGACCCTGTAGAACAGCAAAGATTCCTGCCTGTTCCTTCCTCTGGAAGCTTCATCCCAGAGGGGCACCTGCCAGATGCCAGCTAGAGCTCTCCTGTATGAGGTGTCTGTCGACCCCTGCTGTGAGATGTCTCCCAGTCAGGAGGCACGGGGGTCAGGTACCCACTTGAGGAGGCAGTCTGTCCCTTAGCAGAGCTCAAGCACTTTGCTGGGAAATCTGCTGCTCTCTTCAGAGCCACCAGGCAGGAACCTTTAAGTCTTCTGAAGCTGTGCCCATGGCCACCCCTTTCCCCAGGTACTCTGTCACAGAGATGCGGGAGTTTTCTCTATAAGCCCCTGACTGGGGCTGCTACCTTTCTTTCAGAGATGCCCTGCCCAGAGAAGAAGAATCTAGAGACGCAGTCTGGCTACAGCAGCTTTGCTGTGCTGCAGTGGGCTCTGCCCAGTTTGAACTTCCTGGAAGCTTTGTTTACACTCTGAGGGGAAAACCACCTACTCAAGTCTCAGTAATGGCTGACGCCCTTCCCCCCACCAAGCTTGATTGTCCCAGGTTGATTTCAGACTGCTGTGCTGGCAGTGAGAATTTTAAGCCAGTGGATCTTAGCTTGCTGGGCTCTGTGAGGGTGGGATCCACTGACCTAGACCACTTGGCTCCCTGGTTTCAGCCCCCTTTCCAGGGGAGTGAACAATTCTGTCTCGGTGGCATTCCAGGTGCCACTAGGGTATGGAAAAAAACTCCTGCAGCGTGAGCTGAGATCTGGCCACTGCACTCCAGCCTGGGTGACAGAGCGAGACTCCGTCTCAAAAACAAAACAAAACAAAACAAAACAAAACAAAAAAAAACTCCTGCAGCTAGCTCGGTGTCTGCCCAAATGGCCACACAGTTCTATGCTTGAAACCCAGGGCCCTGGTGTTGTAGGTATCCGAGTAAATCTCCTGGTTTGCAGGTTGCAAAGACCGTTGGAAAAGCGTAGTATCTGGGCAGGAATGCACTGTTCCTCACAGCACAGTCCCTCATGGCTTCCCTTGGCTAGGGGAGGGAGTTCCCCGACCCCTTGCACTTCCCAGGTGAGGCAACACCCCACCCTGCTTCTGCTCACGTTCCGTGGGCTACACCCACTGTCTAACCAGTCCCAATGAGATGAGCCGGGTACCTCAGTTGGAAATGCAGAAATCACCTGCCTTCTGTGTTGATCTCACTGGGAACTGCAGACTGGAGCTCTTCCGATTTGGCCATCTTGCCAGCCATCCTAATTAAATTTTTGATAAAGTTTTAAAGCAAGTGAGAAGTTCACGTAGCATGGCTAAGGTTATAATTTAGGCAGCCATATCTTAAATGAAGAAAAATAATAACTTCAGATTTAGTCTGATATCCTGAAGCATCTGAATCAGATAACTGTAAAACTGGGGGGAAAAGGTATTCCTCTTATCTTTAAAGAGAATGAGACAATTTAAAGAGATTGCTCTTAGTTCCATGAAGATGAAGGTCCTCAAAGTAAAGGATGGGATGAGATCATATTTCTTTGACCTACATCAATAAGGCACATTAACTAGTTATTTAAATGAACCAACCCCATTTAACAAGCTTGAGGTTGTTTCTAATAGAAAAAGAAAGGCTTAAATAACCCCTTATAAGTGTCCTTATTTCAAAAAATGCAAAATCCACAGTGGGAATTTGTGTTTAGAGAAAAAGTCGTATCACAGAATGCCATTTTTATCTCCTTTTCAGTTCTAGTTGCTCCTTTTATTGTAGCGTTTGTTCATTCAAATATCTATTATGTCTGGGTTTTACATCAGGTACTGTGCTAAGTATTGGCTTACCTCTTTGACTCTTGGATTTTTACAAGCTGCATTTAGATGTTGAGCCTCCAGAGCTGGGACTTCAATGTCAATTTTAAGATTTTTTTCTTTTGCTTGGGAATTTTCTCCCTTTCTGGTTTTCCTACAACAAATCCCTTTTATTCACACACAGGCTATCAGAAAAGTGGAAGGGGGGCTGTGTCATACAAGATATCATAAGTGCAAACCTCAGTTGGCATATAAACGAATGCTTCCAAATGTCAAGACATTTTAGTGACCATATACAGCACTGTATCTCACCATCAATCAGAGACAAAATATGCCCAGGTTCGTCAGACTCCTTTAGGACTCTGATCAATACCTGTGAATTCAAGTCTGCCACATCCAACAAAGAATAAAGCACAGTGGGTAGCGATTGCTTCTACCCTAGAGCTAGCATTTGTCTTCAGCATCTCTTGCCCATTAGTGCTAGTTTGCTGCTGTATTGGACTTTTCAGTCTCTATCTATTCCCTTTCCTTGATTTTTAAATGTCATATCCCTTATCACCTCCTAATATATTATATTTGAAATATTATATATGCTGTTTGTAATCTGTTGAAGCCCCATGAAGACAGGGAAGTTTGTTTGTTTTGTTCACTCAATGCCTAGAATAGCACCTGGCTCATAGTTAAGCCCTCAAAAATGTGATGAGTAAATGAATGAATAAGTGATAGCTGTTTGTTCCTTTTTGCCTTAGTTGACTCTTTGGGTGTCAAGCCCGCATTTGTCTAAGCTCTACAGCAAAAACCTGATCCTACTATTCCTCTGGCATCAATCCTTCAGGCTTGTCCTACCTGACATACCAGATTATTCTTGGTGAACTGACCTAACATACAACTCAGAGAGGAATATAGCCAAGTCAAAGCATTTTTGCATACACAAGGACCCACACACAAAACTACTTGTTTTTTTCATTTGTCTTTAAAGCTTTTTTTAAAATGTCCCTATATATGTGAGTACGTAAAATGGTTTTGCCTTCAACATATGGAACATCACTACCCACCTCAGATCCCCTCTAGACTCCCACCCTTCATTCAGGCTGTTTAGCCTTACTTGATTTATTCTCCCTCCTTGGTATCAGCATTTTAATATTCCCTAGGCCTAACTTATAGGAATGAAAAACTATGGGCCACATTAATTAGGAGACAACAAAAACCAGGGGCCTTTTAACCTACTGTAATGTCACTCTGTCTGTCCCTTCTTCCACAGCCACATTGGGTAGGCCATGCTTGACAAAGGGTTTAGAAAACATTGAATTCGAAGAATCTGTTCCTCAAAGAGAGTTCAATTCAACCAATCACATTTTTCTTTGCCAACTACCTTAGCTATGTCTGTTAGACCAGAAACCCAAGAGGACTCTTTATTTTTAATTGACAATTCAAGAGACTCTTCACACTCTTTTTGCTCCCTCTGTGTGTCGTGGATTTATTTTCTAAGAGGTGTGTGGTCAGAGGGGAGACATAGAATGAGCAATGAATTTATTTCTGCTTTGGAAGTGTCCCTGGCATATATGATGTGATTCTAGGGAAGCAATGTAGGAGTTGGGGTTGAGGTAAGGGGAGTTGCAATTCGCAGGTGCTATCACAGATGAGATCATCATAAATGAGATATCTGTGATATCTGACAATAAAACAGGAGGGATGAGGAGGGGAGATCAGCTAGGCAAACAATTTTTTAAAAACTATGTATTTTAGAATAATTTTTAATTTACTGAAAAGTTGTAAAGATATTACAGACTGTTCCCAAACACCCTTCACTCAGTTTCCCCAGTGTTCACAGCTTACATAACCATGGTACAGTTGGCAGAGGCAAGAAATTAACATTGATATGTTCCTGTTACTAAACTACTAGATTTCACTCATTTTTCCACTAAAATCCTTTTACTGTTTCAAAGTCTAATTCAGGATTCCACATTGCATCTAACGGACAATTTTTGGCATAATGTGAGAAGACCTACTCAAGAAGCCAAGCCTAGGCCCATCGGGGAAAGCTGCTCACATTGGCCTGGGCTCTTTTTTTCCTGACTACAAGTCCTGGTTAATCTGCACTATATGGTGTAGCCAAGGGGAGCTTGGCTAAACAGCAGGGGTATGCTCAGGCATCAAAAGGGGAGTACTGCTACATTGAATGGATTTCCTGCCTTCAGCGCTATTAAGAATGACAAATCTGTATTATGAAACAGACATGTTAGAGTCACTATATTAAATATGTCAAACACATGGGACCGTCTAGACTGGGGGTTGACAAACTGCAGCCTTACAGGCCAAACTTTGTCTGTTGACTTTTTTTTTTTTTTTTTTAACGAAGCTATTTATTGGAATACTTAGACACTCCTGTTTGATTATGTATTGTCTATGGCTGCATTTGCACCACAAAGACAGAGTAGAATAGTTGAGACAGAGACTGTATGGCCCACAAAGTCTAAAATATTCACCATCTGGCTCTTTGTGGAGATAGTTATGTAAATGTGATTAACAGGTAGAGAAATAAGAACCTGGATGGTCTGTACCTAGTAGAAGTTGCAAAACTGTTAAACAAAATGTACAGCCTATGTCAGAAGGCTGGGACATGGGATTATATCAAGCTAACAACCTTCTGCACAACAAAGGAAATAACTAATAAAGTGAAGCGACAGTCCACAGAATGGCAGAAAATATTTGCAAACTACCCATCCAACAAGGGATTAATAACCAGAGTACATAAAAAGCTCAAACAACTCAATAGCAAAAAGAATCCCAAATAATCTAATTTAAAATGGGCAAAAGACTTGAATAGACATTTCCCAAAAGAAGACATATAAATTGCCAAGTATATGAAAAAATGCTCAATGTCACAAATCATCAGGAAAATGTAAATTAAAATCACTATGGGGTATGACCTCACCCCAGTTTGAATGGCTATTATCAAAAAGACAAAAAAATAAATAACAAATGCTGGAAAGGATGCAGAGAAAAGGGAACACTTATATACTGTTGGTGAACATGTAAATTAGTACAAACTCTATGGAGGTTTCTCAAAGACCTAAAAAATAGAACTACCATATGATCCAGCAATGCCACTGCTGGGTATGTACCCAAAGAAAATAAAATGAATATATGAAAGAGATATCTGTACTCCCATGTTTACTGCAGAACTGTTCATAATGGAAAAGACTGGAATCAACCTAAATGTCCATCAACAGATGAATGGATAAAAGAAAACACAGTGTACGTACACAATGGAACACAGCCACAAAAAAACAAAATCCTCGCACTTGCTGCAACATGGATGGAACTGGATGTCATTGTGTTAAGCGAAATAAGCCAGGCACAGAACAACAAATACTTCATGTGCTCACTCTATATGGGAGCTAAAAAAGTGGATCTCATGGAGGTAGCAAGTAGCATGGTAGTTACCAGAGGCTGAAAAGGGAAATGGGGAGGGGAGATGAACAGAAGTTGGATAATGAGTAAAAAAATACAGTTAAATACCAGTAATACATTTTAGTATTCAATAGTACAATAGGAAAATTATAGTTATCAATCATTTATCTTATATTTCAAAATAGCTTGAAGAACTGTAATGTTCCCAATGCAAAGATAAATGTTTGAGGTTATGGCTATCCCAATTACCCTGATTAAGTCATTACGTACTGTACAGATGCATCAGAATGTCACATATACCTCAAAAATATGTTATGTCAATTTTAGAAAAGAAGTCTAATGCATGGCCAGTGACACACCCAGTAATGAGTGAGGCTTCCTTGGAGATTCTGTGAACATCACATTGCTGAACTTGGCTTCTACCCCAGACCCAGCTCCTGAAATTTCTAATTAAGGGGAGATCACTAAACCTTGGAAAGGCTAGATGGTTGTGGAAGGGGGGAAATCACTTCTTACCAATGCTCTGAGAGTTCTTTGTTGTAAGTTAATACTGAGAAATGAAAATAAGAAAATCCATGGGTATAATCTATTTAGATATTTTCCTACTTTCCTTTGACAAGATTGTCTATTTAGGATGACTTTAAATTATTAGATTACCATAAGACAAGAGAATGTTTTTATTACTCAAGTCATTATTGAATACTTAGTATATCTATGGCCCTGTGGGATTACAAAGAGGAGATAAACCCAGTCTATGTATTATGATTCTAGTGAGAAAGAAAACACATGCACTTAACCACTTATTATAAAAGTACAATAAAGTATCAAAACATCTAAATGTCTCCATTTAGTCTCAATCCTTTCTTACTCCTAGGATGCCTCAGTCCTTCCTTTTCCTATAGCATCCTTCCAAATTTTGCTACTATGCCCTCTGAAGACACCATTTCAAGGTAAGCAAACTCCCTGACATGCTTCACCTCCTCACATAACAACTCTTTTTTTAACTGAAATCTGGCCCTATCACAAGAACTCTGCATCCCCTTGAACTCTCTCAAGAGTAGGGTGTTTATTCCCACATACTTCAGAAATCTTATGGCCACAATTGCTTTTATTGTCCCCATTTTAGTAATGAGAAAACTGAGGCTTAGAGAGGCCAAGTAAATTTCCCAAGGCCACACAACCAGTAAGCGGCAGAGCTGGGATTAGGACCCAGATGAGAATGATGGAAGCATCATGCTCTTTGCAACCACACTAGAGAGTCTTGCAGATCCTCTACAATCCTCCATTATCACTTGATGCTAAAGGTGAAACATCTAAGAAACAATAGAATTTTTTAAAAATCTAGGATCACGTACTTTCTTTTTTCCCAATATTACCCTGCACTTATTTATTCATTTGTTTTTTCTTGAGAACTTGGTCTTTATATGATTTTTTAAATCAACTTTTATTTTAAGTTTCAGGATACATGTGCAGAATGTGCAGATTTGTTACATAGGTAAACGTGTGCCTTGGTGGTTTGCTGCACTAATCAACCTATCACCTAGGTATGAAGCCCAGCATCCATTAGCTATTCTTCCTGATGATCTGCCTCCCCTGACTCCCCAACAGGCTCCAGTGTGTGTTGTTTCCCCGCCATGTGTCCATGTGTTCTCATTGCTCAGTTCCTACTTATAAGTGAGAATATGCAGTGTTTGGTTTTCTGTTCCTGTGTTAGTTTGCTGAGGATAATGGCTTCCAACTCTATCCATGTCCCTGCAAAGGACATGATCTCATTCTGTTTTATGGCTGCATAGTATTCCATGGAGTATATGTACCACATTTTCTTTATCCAGTCTATCGTTGATGGGCATATGGGTTGATTCCATGTCTTTGCTATTGTGAGTAGTGCTGCAGTGAACATAACATATCTTTATAATACAGTGACTTATATTTCTTTGGGTCTATACCCAGTAATGGAATTGCTGGGCCAAATAGTATTTCTGTTTCTAGATCTTTGAGGAATTGCCACACTGTCTTCCACCATGGTTGAACCATTAATAATTTACATTCCCACCAAGAGTGTAAAAGCATTCTTTTTTCTCCACAAGCTCACCAGCATCTATTGCTTCTTGACTTTAATAATCACCATTCTGAATGGTATGAGATGGTATCTCATTGTGGTTTTCATTTGCATTTCTCTAATGATCAGTAATATTGAGGGTTTTTTTCATTTGTTTGCTGGCTTTGTGAATGTCTTCTACTCAGAAGTGTCTGTTCATGGCCTTTTCCCACTTTTTTTTTTTTTTTCTTGACAGAGTCTCGCTCTGTCTCCCAGGCTGGAGTGCAGTGGCAGGATCTCTGCTCACTGCACCCTCTGCCTCCCAGGTTCAAGTAATTATCCTGCCTCAGCCTCCCGAGTAGCTGGATTACAGATGCCCGCTGCTACACCCAGCCAATTTTTGTATTTTTAGTAGAGATGGAATTTCACCATGTTGACCAGGCTGGATTTGAACTCCTCAATTGATCCACCTGCCTCAGCCTCCCAAAGTGCTGAGATTACAGGTGTGAGCCACCACACCCATCCTCTTTGCTCACTTTTTAATGGAGCTTTTTTTTTTCTTGTAAATTTGTTTAACTTCCTTCTATACTCTGGAGATCAGACCTTTGTCAGATGGATAAATTGAAAAAGTTCTCTCTCATTCTATAGGTTGTCTGTTCACTCTGATGATAGTTTATTCTGTGCAGAAGCTCTTTAACTTAATTAGATCACATTTGTCAATTTTTTCTGTTGTTGCAATTGCTTTTAGCATTTTCACCATGAAATCTTTGCCCATGCCTAGGTCCTGAATGGTATTGCTTAGATTTTCTTTTAGGGTTTTTATTTGTTTTAGGTTTTGTATTTAAGTCTTTAATCTATCTTGAGTTAATTTTTATACAAGGTGTAAGGAATAGACAGATCACTAGCTAGACTAATAAATAAGAAAAGAGAGAAGAACCAAATAGACACAATCAGAAATGATAAGGGGGATATCACCACTGACCCCACAGATATACAAACAACAATCAGAGAATACTATAAACAGTTTGGTGCATATAAACTAGAAAATCTAGAAGCAATGGATAAATTACTGGACACATACACCCTCCCAAGACTGAACCAGGAAAAAATTGAATCCCCAAATAGACCAATAAAGAGTTCTAAAATTGAGGCAATAATAAGCTGCCTACCAACCAAAAAAAGCCCAGGACCAGATGGACTTGTAGCTGTATTCATTCAGAGGTACAGAGGATCTGGTACCATTTCTACTGAAACTATTCCAAACAATTGAAAAGGAGGGATTTCTCCCTAAGTCATTTTATGAGGCCAATATCATCCTGCTACCAAAACCTGGCAGAGATACAACAACAATCAAAAAAACAAAACTTCAGGCCAATATCCTTGATGAACATCGATGCAAAAAAACTTCAGTAAAATACTGGAAAACCAAATCTAGCATCACATCAAAGAGCTTATCTACCATGATCAAGTTGGCTTCATCCCTGGGATGCAAGATTGGTTCAACATATGCAAATCAATAAATGTAATTAATTACATAAATAGAACCAAAGACAAAGACCACATAATTATCTCAATAGACACAGAAGTGGCCTTCTATAAAATTCAACATCTCTTCATGTTAAAAACTCTCAATAAACTAGGTATAGAAGGAACATGCATCAAAATAATGAGAGCCATGTATGACAAACCCACAGCCAACATCATACAGAATGGGCAAAACCTGGAAGCATTCGCCTTGAAAACCAGCACAAGACAAGGATGCCCTCTCTCACTACTCGTATTCAACATAGTATTGGAAGTCCTGGCCAGGACAATCAGGCAAGAGAAAGAAACAAAGGGTATTCAGACAGGAAAAGAGGAAGTCAAGCTGTCTCTGTTTGCAAATGACATGATCCTGTGTCTAGAAAACCCCATAATCTCAGCTTCTTAAGCTTCTTAAGCTGATAAGCAACTTCAGCAAAGTGTCAAGATACAAAATCAATATGCAAAAGTGCTAGCATTCCTGTAAACCAACAACAGGCATGCAGAGAGCCAAATTATGAATGGACTCCCATTCACAATTGCTGCAAATAGAATAAAATACCTAGGAATACAACTAACAAGGGAAGTGAAGGACCTCTTCAAGGAGAACTACAAATCACTGCTCAAGGAAATCAGAGAGGACACAAACAAGTGGCAAAACCTTCCATACTCATGGATAGGAAGAATCAATATTGTGGAAAATGCCCAAAGTAATTTACGGATTCAGTGTTATTCCCATTAAACTACCATTGACATTTCACAGATTTAGAAAAAAACTATCTTACAATTCATATGAAATCAAAAAGGAGGCCATATAGCCAAGACAATCTTAAAATGAACAAAGCTGGATACATCATGCTACCTGACTTCAAGCTATACTACAAGGCTGCAGGAACCAAAACAACATAGTACTGGTACAAAAACAGACACAAAGACCAATGGAATAAAGAATTCAGAAATAATACCACACACCTACAACCATCTGATCTTCAACAAACCTGACGAAAACAAACAATGGGGAAAGGATTCACTCATAAATGGTGCTGGGAGAACTGGCTAGCCATAAAGAGTAATGTGAAACTGAATCATGCACTTTCTTACAGTACCTAATGCAAATTCCTCATGTGTCTGTAGGGGCAGGAAGGATTTCACAGGCTTATTTGATATTCTGGCAGTGGTGTCACCCACCCACTCCTCTTTTTTGGAGTCAAGACATTGTCATCAGCAATGTAATTATAGTCCTTAGGCCAATTCTCATCTGATAGAACATCTATCAGGAAGCTATATGGAAGTTGAAACCAGGAGAGGTCAAAAGAAATATAACCAGGAGAACTAGATGAGGTGTGTCTAGGAAGATGTTGTTAAACAGCAGTGCTTCCGAATAAGTCTGCCCCAGTGCTTGGAGTTATAAGTTTGCCAATAGATTAATGACATTGATCCCTCACCCCAAGGTCCCTTATTAACTCTGGTGCCACAAGTCTCTGTTTTTGTTTTTTTTTGTTTCCACCAAGGTTCTATAGAACTATTTTCTACTCATACCAACATGGCAGTTTTATCAGAAAGTGGTCTTGATTCAGACCCCAAGAGAGAGTTCTTGATCTCATGCAAGAAATAATTCAAGGGCCGGGACCAGTGGCTCATGCCTATAATCCCAGCACTTTGGGAGGCCAAAGCGGGCGGATCACCTGAGGTCAGGAGTTCAAGACCAGCCTGACCAACGTGGAGAAACCCGGTTTCTACTAAAAATAAAAAATTAGCCAGGCATGGTGGCATATGCCTGTAATCCCAGGTAGCAGGGAGGCTGAGGCAGGAGAATCACTTGAACGTGGGAGACGGAGGTTGCAGTGAGCCGAGATAGCGCAATTGTACACTCCAGCCTAGGCAACAAGAGTGAAACTCTGTCTCAAAACAAAAAAGAAAGAAAGAAAATAAGAAAGAAAGAATTCAAGGCAAATTCATAGGGTAAAGTGAAAGCAAGTTTAATAAGAAAGTAAAGGAATGCAAGAATGGCTACTCCATAGGAAAAGCAGTAGCATGGGCTCCTCCGCTGCTTATACTTATTGTTACTTCTCAATTGTATGCTAAACACAGGGTGGATTATTTATGAGTTTTCCAGGAAAGGGGTGGCCGATTCCCGGAACTGAGAGTTCCTCCCCTTTTTAGACCATATAGGGTAACTTTCTGATGTTTCTGTGGCATTTGTGAACTGTCAGGGCGCTGATGGGAGTGTCTTTTAGCATGCTAATGTGTTATAATTAGCGTATAATGAACAGTGAGGATGACCAGAGGTCACTTTCATCACCATCTTGGTTTTGGTGGGTTTGGGCCTGTTTCTTTACTGCATCCTTTTATCCTATCTCATCATGTGACTAAGACTACTTTCACCTCCTGGGAATGCAGCCTAGTAGGTCTCAGCCTTATTATACCCAGCCCCTATTCAAGATGGAGTTGCTCTGGTTCAAATGCCTGTGAAAGCAGTGCACAGGTTTGGGCAACAGTGTTGTTGAAGATGGCTAAAGAGATATCCTGTCCACCAAAAATGTCACGCCTTATACACAATCTGTAACCTCTTTTTTCCTCTCTTCTGCTGGGATGTCAGAGGCTCAGGGTGCCTTTCAGAGGGTTTGAGTAGGGTACGGGAGGAAGTATGGAAGAGAAGCAGAGTACACCCAGAATTAGGAAAACTGATGATACACAAAGTGAAGTGGTACTTGGCCTTACAGAACAATTCCAGCTCTCTTGACAGATCCTTTGCTCAGCTTGCATATCAGAGGCACAAGAAGAAATGAACCTATCAGCAAACAGGTGAACCTTTGCTGCAATATTTCTGTCAGTCGGATCAGCCATAAGAGACATGGACTGATATCTTGAGATCATCCAAATACAAATGAAGTGATAAAGAAATAAATATAAAGATAGGTAAAATAAAACTGTCTTGGAAGGCTATATACTAAAATGTTGACAGTGGTGGGTTTTTTTTTTTTTTTGGCCCTTCTGTGTCACCTCATTTATTTTGACATTGGGTATGCATCTGTCCTATAATAAAAAATGACATCAATAAAGCTATCTTCATTTTGGAAGATACCACCACAACAAAATTAAGTACTACATGACCTTGGACATTTCAGTAACTCATTTATACAGTATGAGCAGGATTGAAAAACAAAGGAAAGAAAAACAAAAAAACACCTCACTTAAACTTGGTTTCCCACCTATAAAACAGAGATAGTATCAGTGCCTGAACAGGTTGCTATGAAGATCAAAAGAAAGCGTAGCAGGCACATAGCAGAAACTCAATAAGCATTTCTTTCAAAAACAAGAAAGCCTTCTGAAAGGAGTTTCAGTGATGTAAATATGAGGTGGTTTCTGCAAAAAGTAAAACAAGAGAAGCCCTTGAATTCAGGGTCAGAGTATTTAGCTTCCTGTGCCTCTAGAGGTCAGGAAAAAGCAACAGAAAAAACAAGTCAAGTAGAATGTGGAACCTTTTGCCCAAGGGGGAAACTTACCCAAGTTCTACTAACACAATATGCTTGGCCATTACTTATTCCCATCTTGTTTTTACCCCTCTATTTTTCCTTTCCCAGATGATATGAAAGAATTAGTAACCTAACAATGTCCGCAAGTATGTCACTGAAAGATCCATTTAACAATCTGAGAATCTTAAATGGACAAGGGATTTGGTTTGGGCCAACTCGATCCTTTGTACATGCAAACTCATGGTTCATTTTTTGTTCTAAGAGGGTTTTTGTCTCATCTCAATCTTCCTGTCAGGTACACAAAGATAGATGCTTTCAGTGTGTTTACCTTTAAATATAAGAAATCACTTAAGAGAGCAGAATAGGGAATGCCTGCCAAGCCCACAGCAGAAGATAGGCAGCTACAATAGAAAGAGAATGGACTTAGACAGTCATCTTAGTTCAAAAAACATAATCAAAATTACTTATGTAATAGTTAATGTATGTTAGGCCCTATTCTTAATACTTGGTGTACATCAACTCATTTAGTCTTCACATAACCTCATGCAGTGGGTACTTTTATTATTCTATTTTGCAAATAAAGAAACTGAGGCACAGACACACTCAGATAATTCAGCTAGTACGTGGTAAAACCAGGCAGTCTGATTCTATGGTCTGTGCTCATAAATACTAAACGTCACCTCTCTAGGAAACAAAGTACTTTCAAGCACAGGCTGCAGTTAACCTGAGTAAAAGAGAAACCCCTTAAGCATTCCTTCTGTTTTTTCCAGGCAATTTTTCTTTCCAAACATCCATTTTTACCCCTGCTTTCTCACTTCCTCTAGCCTGCAGTTATTCTCACCTGCATTCACTGATAGTTGAAATCTCCAAAAAGAACTTTCAACAGGGCATTGTCTCCAGCAAGTCCTAAAAATTAATCCTTTACCTCTTTCCTGCTTTTTCATTCATCTGAGCTCACGTACTCTTGTCCCCTTGCTAGTTGTCAACATACAAAAAGTGTTTCTGTCTCCTGCACATCTACTACTCTTCTTCCTCTTGCCCATTTGAAAGTATGGTATTTCTAGGAAATGAAAAAAGGAACCAAAATAATTAAAGAATACCCAAAGAATGCATTGCATCCTATCTTTACATTCCCAATTAGTGGACTCAGAGTCTACACTGGCACTTGGAGTGTTTTCACTGGACGGGGTCTCTGAAAGACATTGCTGAATAACATGGATTCTCATGGCGTTACTAATCAGCACCTTTGTAAAGAGCACCCTCAATTACTCAGTAGGGCTTCTAAGAAAGGACTGATCCTTTGGATGGAGGAGGTTTCAACAAGTCAATTATTTCTTGGGTTGCAAATCTCCTTCCTCTTTAAGAGTCCTGTATTTTTCTCTATGAATTGATTTTAATGAACACATGTTCCATTTCTAATGATTACATTCTCCATTAATGGCATTTGAATGAAAGGCAAAGTGCCACAATACTGCTACTCCTTGACAGGAAATAAACCTTAGAAGGCTCCTAACAATACACCTTCAGGACCCACCTATCTTGGGGCTAGAAGAGCATATAAAGGCAGAGGAAGAAAATATTTACAGTAACTGCTCATTCACAATGTTCCCAAAAGGTCCCTTTGGCTGTTACCTGCTGGTCCAGGAGAGGTGATGCGAATAAAATGCCAAAGTAATAAAAAGTACGGGAAATATACTAGAGTCAAAAATATTTAAAATAAGGGGAAGTCAACAGGGGAAAGAGAGAGATTTAAGTCAGCGGACTCTGTCTGCAGGGTATAAGATTTCATATGGGTCTTGGCCCAGCAGGAAATAGGTGATTCAAGCTGATTGGAGTCAATTATTCCAATTCCCCAGGGATTTGCTGAGGACCTACTATGTGCCTGGAGCGGGAGGGTGGAGTGGTGGTGAAACCTGAAAAGAGGATTAAAAAGGAAAAAGAAATAAGGAAAAAAAAATGCTTCCCTTCTACAGATAGACCACTTAGCTCTGGAGACAAGACACACTGACAAGAGACAGAGGGCGGTTCATCTCAATCTATAATCAAGTGCTGGATAGGACGGTACAGTCTATTGTCTTTTCTCAAGACTAAGACCAATGTATTTCTTTTGGCATTTTACTGCTTCTGAAAATAAAGGCTTACAGTTGCTGTATACATTGTATGTAGTGCTTCAGTGTTTTGCTTTATTTTCTGAAAAGTTGCTTTTGAAATCAATGGTGCATCATAGAAGGATGGAAATATGCTATATAGATTCTGAGTCTCTGAAATGGGAACAATTTCTGTAATCTCAGTATGAAGGATAGCCATGACGTGTGAGGCAGTTTCTGATCAGGGACCCAAACAATGAGTGCAATAGGATTTGATTGGCGGAGAAGAGGAGACACCCCTGGTGTGGGGGATAGGAAAGGACAGAGAAATAGCACAAATAAGGTCAGGTACAGGAATGAATGTGGCCTGCTAATTGGCAGGGAAACCTGACTGGAGATGAAGTTGTTTACAGAACTAGTAGGAGATCTGGCAAGAGAAATAGGTAGGCCTTGCTCTTTCCCGGAGGTCTACAATATGAGGTGTCCTATATCCAAATACTCTTGGGCAGGAAGTGAGCTTATTGAGGGAGGCACCCAGAGATGATTCTTTTAAGAGAGTGAGCCTTTGAGACTGCTATGCAGCTGTAAGGAAACAGATGGGAAGCCAGGAAATATGCCAGAGTCAGAGTTCAGGGATTATAAACCAACAGGAAAGAGTAGGCTGGAAGCACATTATAGACAGGTTCTTGAATCTTGATAGGTAGAATAAGGAAGTGAGAGAGACAGTGACACTCAGCCTCCTCGGGCAACAGCCTTAGCCAGCAGCACTACCACAGTGGCATGCCTGCCAGGGCTATCTGTGGGCAGTCAAAGCCTAACAAGTGTGAGGGAAAGTCAGAGAGAAACCAGACCTACCTATTCCATCTCCGCGTGGTCTTAGCAGCTGACTAAGGTACAGATATTTGACTTACCTAATACTTTCTTCCAGAAAAATGAAATAAAAGTGGTTTTCCTAACCCACAAGTTCTGCAGTCACTGGGAACTTCAGCAGGATGACCGTGGAGGGAAGGACAGCTAAGGTGAAACTACCATTTTTAGGAATCACTCTTAGTAGATGACACACCTGGAGGCCAGGGGCTGGGATAACTGTGGAAAGTGTCTACCATGTACCCTTCTCCCCATGAGCTGCCAACAGAAGCAGTATCATAAAACTCTACCTACATGAGGTTGTTTTGAGCCAGTGGAAATCGTACAGGCTTTGGGGTTAGACTGTCTGGGCTTAATTCCAGCTCCACCACTTACTAATTGACTCACTATGAACAAATCACTTTAGACCTCTGGATTTGAGTTTCCTTCGCTATAAAATTAACAGCATTTTACTAACGGAATAGTTAAATTGCAAAGGGATGCATGTCATATTTTTTTATCTGTCACTAAACTATCTCCCCATGACTGCAGAGAAAGACAACTACTTGCCCCATTCCCAGAGGCTCATGCAATTCCTGCCAGCCTTAAAAGAACAGATGAAAGCCTCAGAGTGGGAGAGCATTGTGAACACCCACCCTACTCTCCTGTTTTCAAAGGAACTACCATTTAGTGACAACGTACCTTCTGCTAGGTACTTTGCATACTTCATCTCATTCAAACCTCCTCAAAACTCTATGCAGGGAGGTATTATTCCTCATCTCTATTTTATAATTGAGGAAATTAAAGCTCAGAGAGGTTACGTGTCTTTGCTAAGATCACAAAGTTCGTATTTGAAGATGTCTGACTCCAAAGTTTATACACAGAATTTTCACTCCAAATGTGACCACCATAAAGCAGAGTTTCTGGTTATGCAACAAAAGATTTTATCCTCAAGAAAAACACATGTAGGCCTCAAGGATTCCATGGTAGAAGTACTTTGTGAAGCAAATAGGATGTTCCCCACTATCCCTCTGGTAAGGGCTGTCTTTTGCCTGCAGCATGCAGAGATGAGATTGGACTCAGAATACAACCCCTTGACCAGATGTGAATACCACAATTTGCAGAATTTTAGGCCAAGCAATAATGCCTTAGAACCTCCCATCAACAACCAAAGGTACATAGGACTGCTATTATTACTCCCATTTTACAGAGCTAAGGATAGTAAGTCTTAGGAAATGAAATAATTTGTCAAGGTCACAAAGTCAAGAGCTTGACAGAGCCAACATTCAAATACAGGTTTTCTGGCTGAATTCTACACACTTGGGCTCTTTCTATAACTCCATGCTGTGCTTTGTACATCTCCACACATGGTATGAATGATCGACAAATAATCAGTGACATCTACTGCCTGGCTCCCAACCAAGAGTAGAACACAGTGAAAATGTGATCCATGCATCTTAAAGCACTGAAATACGAAGAATGGATAAATGAGGAGAACTGAACACTGTGTGCCAGGTGCTTAGTATTCATCATTTAGCATCAGCAGCAGGCATCAACACTGAGGCAATTCTATTTTCAGATGCCACTAAATAAATTCATCTCCTTTCTCTGGTATGACAGTAACAGTAATAAATTATCCTGACTTTTCAAGACAAGACTACCCCCTTAGGATCCTCTGGAGCAGAAAATACTGAACAAAATTGGAGAAAAAAAAATCCACAGCAGGAATTCCTGAATAAACTATACTTAGGGGAAACTCGTCTGTTGTAGATGGCAAAGGGCATGAAGTGAATCCACAAATTTCTGTGATAGAGTTAATAATAATTAACTAGTAGCTGATTGCTAAAATCACATTTTGCCCTTAGTCTTATCCTCCCCCATATGATTTTATCTAAAGAACTATTTCCATTTAATTGGGGCAGGTCAGGCCTAGTAGGAAATATAGTATACTGGAAAGTACTGTAGACAGGAGATTCTAAACCAAACCCTGTCACTAACAACGTCAGGCAAATCATTTCTCCTTTCATTAATGGGGACGTGTGCAAGGCTAATGTCCTCTCAGCTGGAAAAGAATATCTGACAGCTTTTATTGATTTTACATCCAATCATGTAAACACTGTCCCTACCACATTCATACCAGAAAATAATGTACCAATGAGAAGAGTGAGAAAAAACAAAAAGAAGAGTTTTCCTAGTAGTTAGGAGCAGAAAACCTGAGTCCTTGGAGAGCCATTTGTGTTGCATTGGAAAGGTTTCCTTCAGGCAGGGTTGATTCATAGTGAAACAAATGTTTCCTATAGCTTTATGGTTTTGTTGTTGTCGTTGTTGTTATTGTTGTTATTGTCATTAAACTAGGTTTAGTTTTCCACAGATCATATACCAATTCTTCTCATAATACAACTATCTACAATTTCTCTCCAAAACTTTCCTTTGTAAATAGCAAATGTAATGGTGTTTAACTGGAAGAAATATAAGTTATTTCTAAAAAATCTAGCCTGTTGAAGCAAATTATAAAAGTTGCTGGTTATTAGGGCATTATTGTATGAAGTCCTTGTTTGCATGTGGAAGAAGATATTGATGTGGAATGGGAGGGGGTATTAGAACAGATTTTTCCTCAAAGTAAAAAAGAGAGAGAGAGAGAGAGAGAGGAAGGAAGGAAGGAAGGAAGGAAGGAAGGAAGGAAGGAAGGAAGGAAGGAAGGAAGGAAGGAAGGAAGGAAGGAAAGAAGGAAAAAAGAAAGAAAAAGAGAGAAAGAGAAAGAAAGAAGGAAAAAAAAGCAACCTGCCAAGCCCAAGGCCTAATAGAGTGTGATTTTTAAAAGACAAAGAATATGTTCTTAGCATAGTTCATGACACATAATAGGTGATCAACAAATCAGTGGTGGTGTTGTCTCTGTTAAACGTGTTTGGGCTGTTGCCTGTGTGCTTCTGCTTCAGTGCAGAGACAGGTCTATGTTCTCTGTCCTCCAAGGTTCTCTCCCCTCACGCTGTTCTCTGCATCCCTCAAGATAAAGCGAAACTAAATTCATTCATTCTGAAGGATGAGGGGTTGATGTGTTTACTGTCACAGAGATATTCACATTTTGACGGGAGGATGGCCAGGAAGGGGGAATGATTTTGCGAAAGGAATGAATCCTTTATGGTGACATGTTAACAGCTGATATACTGAACAACTGGGAAGAGATTTTTGATTTGAGAATAGGGACTGAGTGTTTTCCACTTTAGCAACAACAAGGACAATGTAATTGCAAGACTTTAGAGTTCAGCAAGCTCCTTTACATACACCACCACCACATAAGCACCTGTAAGAACAGCCTAAACATTTAAATTTAATGAAAGGAACATGATTTTTCAAAAACTTATTAATATTATTTTTGATTGACAAAGCATAATTGTATATATTTATGAAGTACAATGTAATGTTTTGAGGTATGTATACAAGGCAGCATGATTAAATCAAGCTAATTAACATATCCATCACCTAGCTTGCCTGTCTTTTTTATTGTGAGACATTTAAAATTTACTCTCTTAGTTATTTTGAAATATATATTGTTGACTATAGTCACCCTGCTTGGGGGTGGGGGAGAGGCATGCTTTATTATTCACTCCTATTTATCATTTCCTTTCTGTTTCCACACAGTTAACATTCTAAACCATTATGCCTTTCCCTAAATTCCTTAACATGGCATTGAAGACCCTTTGCAATCCATTTCTAGCCTAACTAACTCTCAGAGCTCTCCTTCCACTCTCTCACACTCTCCCAATATATAAAACACACATAGATACACACTTCCTCAGTTCCTGTAACATTTTGAAAAGTTATGCCTTCTTTCTCCCTTCACCTTCCAATTCAGTAACAAACTTGTCCAGTCTAAATGCCCACCTTCTACAAAGTCCTGCCTCCATGACTCATGCTACCAAAGCTGAACGCATCTACATAGTACTTGTCACCTAGTAAGCCCTTAAGTGTGGCTCACCCTCCCTTCCCCATGGCATTTTTTATGTACTTTTACTGCAGCACTTATCATATTATATCATAAATAGCTACACATATATATGCTTTTGGCGGGCAGAGACTGATTTATCCCATACATCTTTGTATTCCCAATGCTAAGCACATTGCTTGACACATAAGAAGTTTAGATAAAGTTTGTGGAATGAATACATAAGATGATTATATGACTTTCCCAAGGTACACTATTAAGTTACTTGCAGAGACAAGTCTAAAACCTAGATCTACCTCCCACTGTGGACTATGAGTTCCTTGAAGGCTCAAACCTCTTAACATATCTAGCAAAGTAGAGACACACAGTAAGTGTTTAGTATATATTTCAATGAAATCGTCAACTCCACAAATATCAATAAACAGCCACCAGTTTATAAGCCTCAGCCCCAGGTTAACTCATACTGATAGGGAAGAGGTATTCAGATTCTGCCCCAACACTAATCCCTGTATAACTCCAAACTACTAATACTTATCCTGTGCTTTGGGCACATAAGACAAACAACATGCAGCCCTAAGAGACAGGACAACACACAACAAAGCAACACTTGGTAACTAGGCTTTAAGAGGTAGATGTGAGGAGGAAAGGATCTATGAAAGCTGAGGCAGGGAGACTCCATGGAAGTGGCCCTCTCCGTGGACCCTGGAGGACAGGAAGTATTAATGTAGGCATGAGAAAGAGGAGGGGAAAGAGCGTGGCAAGTGTGGAGAAAAACAGAGGTGTAGGGACCGCTGCAGAGAATGGCACACATGGGATCCCTGAGAAGACCAATCTGAATGGGATGCATTCGGAAGGGTGGGGAGAAGGGCATGGAGCTGTGTGGAAGCAGATTAAGGGTCTTCATTGCTAAGGGGGGAATCTTGAACTTGATTGGAGACAATGAAGAACCACCAGAGGTTTGTGTAAAGAAGAATAAAGTAATAAAATAAGGTGAATAAAATGATCAAGTGTTTACCTTCCCTTGGTCAGTCAATTATTAAATACCATGTGTATAACTGAGCTTCTGGGTTTACTTGAATCTAAATATGCTGGCATCAAGAAAGAGGTGTTTTTGCTATTTTCCCTCTGCATGTCTTTGGTACATGAGATTGGTACCATAAAATGACAATATTTGGGAAGATGGATGTCACATCTCAGATCAGCCACTGAACTTCACAGTGATGCTGGGTAAGCCACTGAACCTCTCTGGGACTTATTTTCATGCTCTCAAACATGTCTATCTTGCCTCTGGGCTCCAGTTCTGATGTACAGTGATGCTGAAATAATAAATGTGCAAAAGACTCTACTCCTGCCTATAACTGAAATTGCCTAGGACAGTTGTAGTGAAGTCACTTTAGACTTCTGTTTTCAAAATCTCATTAGAAGATATTGCAACAATGTGACAGAGGCAAACACACTAATGGAGAAATGGGCAGAAAAACACAAAATGGCAATTCATAGAAAAAGAAATACAAGTGGCCAATAAATATATGGCAAAATTAAAAACCTCAATGGTAATCAAAGAATGCAAATTAAAGCAAGAATGAAATTGCAATTTTTTTCTAACAGGCTGGTGCAATTTTAAAAGATAGACAATATTCAGGATGTCAAGAGTTCCCCCAAAACAGCCTTTCTCCAATATGCTGGTTAGAGTGTATATCTGTGTAAACCTTTTGAAAGTCAGTCTGGCTATACATTTCAATGGCCTTCAAAACACACATATTCTTTAATCCAGTGTACTTGCTTCTAGGAATTGATCCTCAGAAAATTATTAGAGAATGATACAAAGATTTAGCCAGAGGGAGATTAATTCCATAATTATTTATAATAGCAAAAAAACTGCAATTTACATATTCAACAATAAAAGTATGGTTAAATTATATCTTCATATGTTGAGAGTAGAATACTATGCAGCTATTAAAATGTTATAGAAGCATGTATAATGACATGGAAAGATGGACATCATATGTCATAATTGAGTATGATGTTTGGGAAAATATTATATACAAGCCAATCCTGTTTGGTAAAAAATTTGTAATTCTATGTGTATATGTATGTGCACATATGTATATATACATACATATATATAATGACCTTCACATATATATATATGTATTATGTATGTATGTATATATGAAGAGAGAGAGAGAACACCAAAACATATGTACCTGGATAGCAGTCATCTCTCAGTGAAATAGTATTGCAAGGACTTTTTATTATTTTCTTTTCGCTACTATGTATTCTACATTTTACACAATAAAAACTACTATTACATTTTTAAAAGACTATTTTAAAATCATATTGGGTACCTTTTAAATATTCATTAAAGTGGCTGTTGTTTGGAAAGATATTAGCCCTTTTAGAAGACTTTCTGCTTTAGGCTGAGATTATATGACTCCTTGTTTTTATCAAAGGCAGGCAGCTTCCCTTCATCATTAGAGGCTGGAACCAAATGAGAGTCAATTTTCCTTTCTACACAGCCACCTAGGAAGCAGTGGGACACGGCAGGTTGGGCCAGGCCAATGTGGTAAAGGCAAGCGAGATCCCAAGAACTGTATGGCCTCAGGGAGCCAGGGACAGGGGTCAGAGCAGTCAAAAGTAGTGCCCCACAGATCCAGAGGGAACAGGTTAAAAGCAAGATCTCAGCAGGGGAGACTGGCAAAGGTGAGCTTTTAAACAGCCAGACTGGACTAAACTATAAAGGCAGGAGCAGAGTCCTCATTTAAAGGAGGGTCCAGGGTCAAGGCTTCAGATCAAGCAAGAAAGAATAGCTGAAGAACAGAGAGTAGTCGGACTGAACAGGGACAGCAGCTCAGGAAGCAGCAAAGGAGGATGTGAGTGTTGAGGCTTTCTGTGCCGGGTTTGAGTAACACACTGCTCCCTGCTGTGTATAAACATAAAACTGCTGCCGGATGTGTGTTGCCTATCTGAATGCAGTGCTCACTAGGATATGTATGAGAGGTAGTTGTGAAGACAAATGCATGACACCTTTCTATCATAATCCACCTGTACTAGACCAGCTAAGCTATTGACCAAACTGAAGATGGTAAGGAGAGAAGAAACAAGAGTAGAAGAGCTGAGAAGCTTAGGGTGGGGTAGGGGAGATCACAGGTTTTTACAAAGTTCATAGGCCTCAGGCTGCTGCTATATAACTTCTCTTTCTTTCAGCTTCTGCCCTGTGGAAAACATCCCAATCTCACAAAACATCGGAGATAGAACTATACTTAGGGATCATTTAGGCCAAACATCCTAGATTTATACATGAGAAAATTCAAGCCCTAAGAAATAAAGGAACATACTTAAGGCTTCACTTAAAAAAAATAGGGGAGGAAATAATCAAGTTTGTTCAACAGCCCCATGTCCTGCATTCAGTGGTAAAACATATTTTTAAATATTTACAGTGAAAAAATTCAGGTCAATATATTAAAGCTGATATTCTGGGTATCTTTTCAGGTATTGAATCGCTAAAACACAGACACACACACACACACACACACACACACACACACACACAAACAGTATAACAGACAACCATGTACCCAACACTCGCATATAACCAATTTTAATACCCTGTCAGCTTTGCTTTTTTGAATGTTAGTTTGCAGTCTCAATTTACATTGGAGCAATCAATTTGTTTTCTTTTATCAAACCTCTCTTCTTAGTAAGTTTGTAGTTGCTTCTACTCACTTACACCCCAGTCTCCACCCTCCAGTCCATAACCCGGTGGCTTAAGCCTCCTGTCCTGATGTGATATTGGTGGTATTACAGATATAATTATTGAGCCATCCAGGGATTTAGTCTGAGTCACTAGGCTGTGTCTGCTTCTTCGCATTTCCTTGGTATACAGCTTTATACAAGTCATAATGACAAGCAGTGGTGAAGCTGTTTTTAACTTTTTTCTAATGCAGGGAAGACTAACCAACCCCCACCCACTCCAGCCTTTGCTTCTGAGCAGCAAGCCTAACTTTAGTCTTTCATCTTATCAAGCACTTTTAGTGTTTGCTATTCCAAAAGTCAACCACTTAACCACCTCTGCCTAAACCTGGACCAGGAGTACTACGGCCCTGTGTTATCAACCTTGCTTTCAGTTTCCTGTGTTTCTGTCCAGATTTTCCACCATGGAGATATATATCTTTTTGGAGTACAGTTATGTCTTCTAAATTTCCTCTGTCTAAATTTTAACCAGCATCGATATATGTTAGCAGAAGGATTCTCCAAATATGAAATAACGATGCCATTTTGAATGCCTCCTGAAGTGCCTTTCATTTACTTTTATTTCTGTTACTTGATTTTCAAATAAGTTAGCTTTTTGACTTGCAACTCATTGGTAACATTTAAAATCACTGAAAGAAAAATTCCTTCTGGAGTTTGTGTCTGAAGTGAGGACATTGCTGTCTCTCTCTTCAGGAATAGTGAAACGGATTGAAAAGGACCACTCAAAAAAAGAAGGTGAAAAACACTATGGAATTCTTTCAGAACAGGCTTTGAAGGAGGATAATATCCTCAATGATCCCACAATGATTCCTTGGACTGACACACAATAGCCAACACAGTGGCCAATAGCCATTAAATACTGTAAGTACAATTTGACGCTGAGCTGCTAGAAACTTGGCCTAAAACTACCAGAGCCATCCAGAATAAGCCAAAAGAAACATTTCCTTGAAGTCTAAAGTTAAACCATGACACATTAATCAATATTAATAACAAGATTAGTAATACCTAGGGGATACCTAGGGGAATGACTGTTGGCGATAATGTGAAATAAGGATATCCAAAAAGCCACTCCTCCATAAAAGCAATAAGAACACTGGAAAAAATGGAAAAATCAATTTTTCTAGAACTCTGGAAATTAACCATAGGCTTGCAACAATCTTAGAAGCATTTTGCTCGTTCCTCCTAGGCCTAGCCTGAAGGTAGCCCTCTCATTTCAACTACAGAAGAAAGTGCCCCGGTCAAGTTATCATAATGTTATCCTGTTGTTATTTCTGACGGTCCTTGGAAGCCTAGAAATCTGACAGATAGAACCGCCCCGCTCCCAAATGGTATTTTGTTTTATGAATTGAATCGGACTCTCAATGACCACATGAACAACTGTGTTGTCCCACAGGGTCTACTTCTCCTTCCTTTGTTTCCCTGTAGCATTCTATTTGTAAACATGCATGGCTGTCAACATGAAAACTTTGTGATCAAAGGACCTATGGGATCAGGGCTTGAAACAGAATTGCTGAAAAATAGTTAGATTAGTCATTGCTTTGAACAGATTAAAGCAGCATGAACACCTGCCATGATGAGGGGACAAAAGGTAAGACTGTAGGAATAAACTAAACACACCTTACTTCCAGGGGAACATATAGGGCAAACTGAACATCATCAAATCTGTTTCTTCCTCTTCTGAGAGACTAATGAATGGAAATAGTGAAAAGACATTCGGCACTGACATGAAATCATTAGACTTCTAGCTAACTTCATTGCTAGAGGAGTAGCACAAATGTTTTTGTTACTGATATTTCTCTACATAACATTGACATGATAAAGGCAGAGTTTGGTAATGAGCCAATATAAACTGAATGGTTAGTGCACACCAGGTTGTGGGATGGAGTTGGGGAGAGGAGTGGAAAGACAAGGAAAATAAGCATTTCCAAATAATTTCCACTTGTCAGTCTCCAACTCTATAAGTGCTTCTTAATTGCCTTTGGCTCGGCCTTGAGGTTTTTCCATTGAATATTTGCTGAGAAGATTAAATATCATGCACAAAAAAGGAAGCTTCTAGACAAAAAATAAAATGTATCCCCAATGTGAGACCATGTTCTGTGAGACCATGCACTGATATCAGCATCCACAGTCAGTCTGAAACTGTCTTGTGTGCCTGAACCTGGTTGAGAATGATATCCTTCCATTTGGAAAAGTTACAAAAGAAGGAGATTTAAATTCTTTGACATACTATGACCACTCCTCTGTTTCTTGACTTTATTTCAGACAGTGTGGCCAGATCTCTTTTCCATGGGAAAGAGAGAAAGCAGAGGGATCCTCAGAAGCCCCTGCTTGATCTCCCTCTACAAATCCCTTGTGTAAACCAGATGGTCAGTGCCGAGAAAAGCAGAAACAAACAGTGCTTTTCTGAGTCCCGAAAAACTGGGTAGGTGGGAAAACAACCTCAATTAATGCTAACAGAGTAGTGGTTCTCTACTGTTTCCTCTCATAGTTCTCCATGTCCTACATTCGCCTCTATTAAAGCAAAAACCCTGGATGATCTCTTTGCACAGTTATTTAACCTGAATTCCATCCATGGATGGGCTGTGGGTACTGAGGGGGGTCTATGAATCTATGCAAATATTAAGCAACAATTCACATGCATATGCCCATAGGTGCTTTTCTAAACACAGAGATTTCATAGCTTGTATCAGATTTTCCATGGGATTTTTTACTCTGAAAATTTTAAAAAACATAATTTTAGATGCCACCATTACTGAACATTTGTATGTTTTTCCTCTTGAATTTCAGCAGATTTAAAGGGAAGGGGGAGAAAAGAAAAGGAAAGAAAAGAAAAGAAAAAGGAAAGGAAAAAAAAGAAAAAAGAAAGTGGGAACTCACAATGGTTGTGTCTCGACAGTTGAGAGGGCAATTCATCTCAGTCGGAACCAATTGGTTGGGATAATTAAAAAGAGATCGATCCACTGCCTAGGTCTCTGCCATGTTTTTTAATCTCTTTAAGATTCCTGTCTTCTCCATTCCCTCTGTTCCTTCCAGAAGGAAAGAAATCTCCAACTCCAATACAGACAAGCATTTTCTTAGAGGATCACTATCATTTATTTCAGCAGATAAATAAAAAGCCAAACTCCTTACAATGACTACAAGGTTTACATGCTAGCATTCCCATTCCACGCACCATTTTTCCGAGCTTACCTTCTGCCATCCTCCACCTGGCTCATGCTGCTCCCACCACACTGGCCTTTTACTGTTCTTAAAACACACAAGCATGTTCCAGCCTAATATCCTTTATATTGGTCATTGGTTGCTCCCTCTATCTAGAAATAATCTTCCACCAGAAATCCCCAAAGCTGGCTCTCTTGCTTTCTTCAGTTCTTTACTTAAATATCACCTTCTCAGAAAGGCCTTTTCTGTCCACCTTACTTAAAATAGCAACTAACCCCCACCCCAGATTTCCCTTTCCCCCTTGCCTTGCTTCATTTTTCTTTTTAGCATGTCTCATCACCTGAAATGTAATTATTCTTTTCTCCTCCCACCAGACTGATTGTAAACTCCATATGAAGGTAGAAACACCATCTGCCATATTCATTGCACCTTATGCCAGTACCTAGCACAATGCCTAGCACATAGTGGGTACTCGATAAACAGTTGCTGAATGAACAAGAGCAGGAAATGATGAGCAAAGGGTTCAATATCAAAGCTCCCAAACTGAGTTTCTCATTGTCAATTTAGGGTAAAAGAGATAAATCTATATTAATCATGCACTTCGTTTCAATTACAAAGCCAGATGAAACCTTGAAGTATAAGTTCCATTGCCAAGCACCCCAATCTAGATTAAAACTCTCATTATTCTTTGTCAAAGCCTCCTCCCTTTTTCTTTCACAGCACTATTCAAAATATGTTATTATTATGTGTGTATTTATTTGCATAAAACGTGTTTAACATCTGCTTCCTCTCATTAGAATGTAAGTTTATAAGGGGAGGGACTTGGTCCACCTTGTTGACTGCTCGTATTGCCAGCACCTAGTGCACTAATGGGGACCAGGTAGACTCTCAACAAATATAAGTTGCACGAGTAAATGAACTCATGAAAGACCTTTATAGAAACAAATATTCTTTTTCCTTAGCTACACTGTCCCAATATCAAGACAAGTGTACACAGTTTAAAAAATAGATAATCCCCTCAAAATCACCATTTGAGGATTTAGAGTAAAGGTGGGAGGCATATAGGAATGTAAATTCCCAATTAACATGAATATTTTACTTTCCATTTACGACATTGTGTGGACATTGTTATGACTCCACTATCCATGTGGAGTCTGGCTATAACTTTAAGAAAACTAGTCCACAAAAGGAAGTGAAAGAAGATTCTCCCATTTGATTTGATAGATGGGGAAAATAACTTAACATCGATAACTGCTAACATTCTGTTCTCTAGGTCCATGAAAGACACAGACATGAAATCCAGCTGCAAATGTGTTGTTCTGGATTTGACAATTTTTGTTGACTGACTTGACTGTTCAAATCACTCAAAGTTGGTTGAAAGTTGTTTTGTTTTCACATATAAAACAAACGCATAAGACTTGCTCTCGTTTTCTTTGGAGATACTGTCAAATAAAATGAAATCTTGTATATGTATAGCTCTTCACAGTTTAACATTTTTACCTGTACTGTTTCTTTCATTTAATACTCACTATTCTGAGAGACAGGTACTATCAACATTCCCATTTTCCAGATGAGAAAGTTGTGACCAAGAGAGGAACAATGACATTATTCAGGTTAAACAGTTGGTAGAAGACAGAGTCCAGATTTTAAACTAGATTTTTAGCTCCAAGTCTAGTATTCCTTCCATGACATCTTTCGGATTCCAGATTTTTCCCCCAGGGAAGTTTGGTTGTCTAGGCTGACTGGCTTGTCCCAGTTTGCTGGATCTTTCCTGGTTTTAGCACTGAAAATCCTATGTTCCAGGAACCCTCTCAGTCCCAGGCAAAATGGAATGGTTCATCACCCTAGTTGTCACTCAGACCATACATACAACCGTACTCACCTTTCTTTCTACTTTAAGTACCCATATTTCAACCCAAATTCAATGTCACTGAATTTGATACTCCTATGTTCCTATTTATCATACGTATATCCTGTGCATACAGAAAACAAAGATTTAGAGAGAACCAGTCTATGTACATTTTGTCTATCCCTAATATAGTGTCTAGTACAAATAGGCACTTAATAAAGACTGTTTAATAATTTTGTGATAGGCAATGTGATTCATGTCCAGGAAGAAGCAATGAATTTGGAATTAGAAGACTAGATTCAAGGCGGGGGTCTGCCACTCTTTTAGCTACAGGAAAGACCCTTTCGCTCTTCTAACCCTCAATTTCCTCATGTGAAATAGGCATAATAATCCCTGCTTTGTTCATCCTATAACGAGATATGTGTGAAAATAACCTGAAATGGGCTGGGCACATCAGCAGTTTTGTATTAGAAAGGTGCGAAGCTGAGGATGAGCCTAGCATCACGGGTAGTGTGAGGTAGAACAGCCTAGTTCATGTCAGCTGTTTCTGCACTCATCACTGCCCAGGAAGACAAGCAATGGATCATTAAAGCAGTGGAAATTAACAGATTAGCTCCATCACAATCACATCATTCAGTCTGCACAGACACAACTTTAACTTTATCCTCATTATAGCCACCTCGTGGCTAAGAACACAGCACATTTTCATCCTTCTTGGAGCCTATTTTCTTATTTACTAAATTTGCCAAATGTATTTCCCTGCCTCTGGGTGCAATTGGCAATGGGCAGGATGTGACATGCTGCCATTAGTACCTAGACCACTTCTCAGATGACAGGAAACCCAGAAATAGCCGCATGCTCATACTTCTAGATAGCCAGAGCAAATGCAATTTAACTAACAATATTCAAGCCTTGAACCTTGGAAAGCTTGTAACCCACAATTTCCTCATCCAGAGAGGAAATGACATATGTAACAAACTCATCTCTCAGACACCCTGTTTACACTAAGTAACCTGGTGATAGGTTTATAACAAAAGCCAAAGATTAAATCTGAGAAAAAAAAAATCATGAAAAAGAGCAGAAGAATTTGCAGTTTTGCATTTCACCATGATCTGGGAACTTTTTCTAGAGCCAGAGTGGGACCCACAGTGATACTATTGTCACAGTGACCATGACAGCTGAGCTAAGGCAATGGTTTGAGTCTGAGTTTGGTGAAATCCCCCCACCAACTGCCAGGAAAAACGTTGACAACAGCAAAAGTATTAAATCAGTCATTGATACACCTCTACCTTCTTTTTTTTTTTTTTTCTTTTGAGACAGAGTCTCGCTCTTGTCACCCAGGCTGGAGTGCAATGGTGCAATCTCAGCTCACTGCAACCTCTGCCTCCTGGGTTCAAGCAATTCACCTGCCTCAGCCTCCCAAGTAGCGGGGATTACAGGCGCCCACGATGACACCCGGCTATTTCTTTGTATCTTCAGTAGAGACACGGTTTTGCCGTGTTGGCCAGACTGGTCTCAAATTCCTGACTTCAGGTGATCCACCCACCTCGGCCTCCCAAAGTGCTGGGATTACAGGTGTGAGCCACTGTGCCTGGCCTCTACTCTCCTTTTTATGCTCCCTTGCTATACCCTTAACCAGTGATTGTATCCTGTCAAGACAACTTTTCTTCTACTACCTTCTTTGCTAATGACACTGAGTAAAATGGGCAATAACCTCCCAAATTAGAATCCTGCCCCTATTCTTGCCCCTCTGAATTCTAAACTTCATACAACAGCCAAGGAGATCTTTCTAAATTCTCCATAGCTCCCTATGTCATACTGTGTAAATGGCAAGTCGTGACTATTACCCACAAGGCCCTCACCATCTCTCCTTCGACTCCCCAGTTAGCTCTCTGGCCTAATTTCCTACTACTGTTTCTGTGGTTTACTTAATTTCTGCCATGCTGGTCCATTTGCTACCCTGTACATGCACCAGTCATTCTCCTACTTGAGGGCCTTTGTGCCTGTCCTGTACCCTCTGCCTACAATGTTCTTCCCCAGATATTTCTCTGTCCTTCAGGCTTTTACTCAAATCTCACCTTCTCAGTGATCCCTTCTCTGGTCTATCTAAAACTGTAACTTTGTCACTTAAGATACTTCTGATGTAATACTTCCTATCACCTCTTCCTGCTTTATTTTCCTAGCACTTATCATGTCACATGTAATAATATATTTTACTTAACATTTTTATTGTCTATTTCCCTCAAAAAGACTGTCAGCTGCAGAAAAGTGAGAACTGTTGTCTCTCTTCTATCCCTAGTGCCTCGAAAAAGGTCTCAGTCATAGCAGGCACCTATTAAACATCTGTTAAAGGAAGTAACAAGAAAACAAGTAAATGATTCATCCTATACACTAAGCTAAAGTAATAATCAAGCTGGGTTTTGTTTCTTTCCAGGAGAAAAAAAATGACTAAATTATTTAACCAGTGAAAATACATATACTTCCATATACAGACAGATACAGGAGATTCTAAGATACTTGAGGGACAAGAGACTGCCTTCCCCCCTTGTCCTTAGAGGCACCATTATCACCCACTCCCTGTACCTGAGGTCCTTAGTGGAAAAGACATATCAATGTGATGAGATGAAAGGACTGCTTCTGGTGCGGGTGAAACAAGTTTAATTATTTTATGCTATCACGAATTGAGAAGTTACTATGTGCCAGGCCCTTTATACAACCACGCAAAATTCTCGCACTAACTTATCAAGATAGATATTATTATTCTCATTTTATAGAAGAGGAAAGTAACACTCAGAGAAACCGAGTAACTATCAAAAACTCTCATGCCTAGAACTATTCCGAACTGGGTTTCAATCCCAGGTCAAAAGTATACAGAGACTCTGTTCTCTCTGCTCTATCGTGCCGCTGCAGGTGAAGGCAGGGTATGTATCTTTATCCGAGGTTTCCATTCTGACCAGTAGGTCAAACTCCTCAGACTTGACATTACTTGGCATTTTCAGTGAGCATTTTCAGTTTTCAACTACAGAAGGCCTCTGAACTGTCAGGAATTAAACTGTGGCCCTGCTCCACCCCTTGAAGCACATCATAACAAATATCAGTGTTCTGCAGGCTATTGTCTGTATTTCATTCCATTAGCATAACTGGAGCTCTAAGACCAAACCCAGATTTTTTTTTGCACTCGGTCACATGGCAGTTAGATCACATTGGGAGAAGAGAAACACGTATTTCTGCTTGGTTGTGGCATGTTAATAGGCTTTAAGGAATCCCAAGTTCACATCACTGTACAAAACAAGTTTCCAGAGACAGAATATTCCACTGAACAGCAAATGAAGCACCAAGATCCTGTGATATCTGTCAAATAATGCTCTTCCTATTCTTACAAGTACCTTCTCCCCAAAAGGAGAGTGTGTTATTCATTCAATGTATGTTGGTTGACCAGGTCCTGTGCTGGGTGAATGTGACAGAAAGGTGAATGTGATTCCGTCTAGTGGAGAAAAGAGACATGTAATCAGATGATGAATTACCACACAATGTGGCAAAGACTATGGTGGGGTTAGGCAGAGAGTTCAGGGAACATGTAGAGAGGGGGAGGTCCGACTTTTACAGGCTACATAAAGAAAGGTTTCCCTAAAGAGATGATGAAGAGCCTGCCTCAGTCTCCCAAATAACTGAGATTACAGGTGTGCCCCACCAGACCTGGCTAATTTTTTGTATTTTTTAATAGAGACAGGTTTTCACCATGTTGGACAGGCTAGTCTTGAACTCTGGACGTCAAGTGATCCACCCACCTTGGCCTCCGAAAGTGCTGGGATTACAGGTGTGAGCCACAGCACCCAGGCCGGAGTCATTCGATTCTTTTTTAATCAGTCAAATAAACCCAATTTGTTTTAAGGTGTGGTATTGGGCTATATTCGTCCAGAGGTTTACTTCAAAATGGGGGTAGTGAGGAGCTTACATTGTGACCAGTTCACTGAAGTGCAGTGGCCACAACTCTGTCCCATATGGATTAGTGGCTCTGTGGCCTGTGGTCTAGAGCCACAGAATTTCCTAACACTGACCAACCGCCCTGTAATTTCAGCACGCGGTCACAAGGGGGAGGGGGTAGCTGAGAATCTGAATTCTAGGATTCTAAAAGCTGAAAGTCACATAGAATCATCCAGTTGAGTGCTTTGCAAGCCACGGGGCAGAGAAGGGGAAGAGGGGTCCAGTTCAGTAGATAGGACTACAGATCCTACACTCAAGCTTGAAGCAGTACAACCCTGCTGTTTTAAGTACTGAGTTTCTGTATCTACTTTTGTTTGAGATGAGAGAGTATCGTTGCTGAAAAAAAAAAGTAAAGTAATCCACTTGCTCATTTTAGAGACAAGAGAAATTCCCTCAAAGAAGGGAAATAATTTGCCCCAGATCACACAGTGTGACTTTGGAGCAAGTGACTGTACATCTGCCAGCCTCACTCAGCTCCCCTATCTCTGAAACGAGAATAATGTGTACCTCATCTGGATGTTGGGAGGATTCATTGAAATAATACAGGCAAACACTTAGCACAATGCTTAAAACATACTAGATATGGACAAATATTGCTTACTATTACCATTTTGATGATGATGATGATGATGATGATGATGATAGTGATAATAATGATGATGATGATACAGTAGTTCCAGTTAGTCCTTGAAACTGAAGTTCTCTGCGTTGCAAGCCAGCGTTCTGTTCTATACATCACACTCGCTCAGCACAAGTCTTTCAGCAGAACTTGTCTGCATGACCTGACACAATTGACCATCCCCTCCTCCTGGATTCACCTGATTCATTAATATTTCAGGGAAACACACTCACTGATTTGTCCTCCTACCTGACTGACCCTGCTGCTTCCTCCTCATTTCCCTGACTGTTAGCCTTTGGATTGCCTCAGAGCTCAGGCTTCAGATCTCTCTTCCGTCTTCTATGCTAACTGTCTAACTCACTCAGATTTTAAATTATTTCTATATGCTCAAAAATCACAAATGTATATCTCCAGCCCAAAAGCTCTTTCCTGGGCTCCAGAATTGTGATGCCAACTCAGCATCTTTACTATGTTCAACAGGCCTATCTCAAAGTAAATATGATCATAATAGAATTTCTGATTTCCCTCCCAAATTTGCTCCTTTCCCTATTGTTCCTCATTTCAGTAAATGCCCCCAACTTCCCCCCAGTTATTCAAACCAGAAACCCAGGCAACTTTCTCTCTTCCTTTCATCCCATCTCCAATTGATCAGCATGTCTTGTTATGCCTCTAAAATTCGCAATCTTCACAAATTTGCCTAATTATCACCCCCTGCATTGCTAAAACCTTAGGCTAAGCCACCATTATCTTTGGCCTAAATTACAACAGCCTCCAATCTGATCTCCCTGAATTCACTCTTGCCACCATTTCTATAGACCATTCTTCATGCAGCAGCCAGAGTGATCGTTTTAAAATCAATAGTCAAGTAATTTGATTCCTCTGCTTAAGACATCCCACAGTGCCTTCTCATTGAACTTGTAATAAAATTCAAACTGTTTAGCACAGCCTACAAGCCCATATGTGATTTGGCTTGAGACTGCTCTCTCCTTTGCTTCTTGGCTTTTTTTGAGGGTATGTCCCTTGAATTTACACTTGTTTCTTCTGCTGGGATTCCTTCTTTCTCATCATTCAGGTCTCAGTTCAGATGTCACTTTCACAGAGTTTCTTTTTCCCTAGGTAAAGTAACATGTGCCTGTCCCCATTCCCAGTGTATTCTATATCCCATTGCCCCACTTCTTTTCGTCATAGCACTCATCATAACTGAAAATTATATAGACACTTTTTTTACTTGTTTACATTTTTAATGTAACCAATAGAATGTCATTGCCATAAAGGCAGAGACTTTACCTAGTCCACTACTGAATCCCCAGCACCTAAAACAGTGCCTGCACAGTAGACCCTCAGCAAATATTTGTTGAATACAAGAATGAAAAAAGAAACTTAGAGACTCAACTTGACTCCTTCTCAACATCCCTCTTGACTGTGTCTGTGAAGTCTCCTTTCCAAATGAACTTTCATTCTAGATTAGTCCAGAGAAAGTCAGGGAAGAACTTGTTCTCCATCCCACTCACACTCTGACATTAATTCACTCTGGTGAATAAAGCATTGATAGAGCTCTCTGAAAATATTCTTTTCATGGCAAAACTAATTTTTCCAGTCTACAAAACAGAGTAATTAAGAAGGATCCATCATGATCAAAAAGTATTGTTCCTAACTGTGGTCATAATGAATGTACCATAATTAAGGTATTCCAACTAGTGTCATTTGCTTGACACACTCCAATTAAGTAGGTTGCTATAAATAAAGAGGTTCAAAACATCACCTGTTGCAAACATTCTAAAGGAAAAGAGCTCCTGAACAGAACCCTTCAGGATAATAGGTCTGATGATGAATGGCTTATTGCTACAGGGGAAAAAAAGGACTTGTAGAACCACAGATACTGAGAAGGAGGGGAAGAGCATGCTGATGCGCAATGTCACCCTGAGCCAGCATCAGGAGCCCTGAAAATAGGTCATATTTGGGATTAGAAATCAAGATTGGCCCTAAGCAATATAGTTAAATCAGGGAAGTTGGCCAAGGGAGGAAGTAATGACTGCAGGGGTTCTTCACCTTTTCCATTTGTTATTCAGCTACATGGGAGATATGTGGAGGAATAGATGAGCATTTGGCCTGGAGCTTCTAGCAAAATGAGATTAACATTGAATTCACATTAGAATCACCTGGGGATATTAAACGACACTCATACCTAGGCTTCACTTTCAGTTATTCTGATTTAATTAATCTGGAGCAAGTACCAGGCACTAGTATGTTGTTTAAGCTTCCCAGGTGATTCCAATGTGCAGTCAGGTTTGAGAGCCATTTTTAGCTGGTCCAAATCTTAGGCAGGCAGTCTACGTTTGTTCCTTTAGGAACTCAGTGGTTCTCAAAGTGCGATCCCCATACCTGCAGTAACATTACTCAGGAACCTATCAGAAATGCAAATTCTACTGAATCAGAAACTCTGGGGACAGGGCTCAGCAACTGGTGTTTTAACAAGCCTTCCAGGTGAAAATGATAAAACCACTGCTTTAACTAGCAGTAACAGATTAAATAAATATGCCCACTCTGACTGTAATGGAGTTAAACAGCTGGAGCTAAAAGGAGCAACTAGAGGCAATTTGACTCCAAACTGAACTGAAGTACTGCAGCCAGAGGTGTTTTTTTAGGGACCCCACCCCAAGAGAAGATGTTAGTAAATTAAATGAGCACTGAACTAAAATGCAACTCTAAGGTTAAATCCAAGGTTAGAAGATGATATACCTGGAAATACTTAAGATTAACAAAAAAGGCACTGATTTGTACACAGAAGATTCTTTTCTTTATAAAAAATAGTTCTATGTGAGGTGATGAATATGTTAATTTTCTTGATTTAATCATTTCACAATGTATGCATTATCAAAACATGTTTTATGTTGCAGATATGTACAATTTCTATTTGTCAGTTACACCTTAATAAAGCTGGGGGGAAATCTTCAAAACTAGTTCTAAAGATGTGCTTTAAAAGAATTGTTAGCTTGCAACAGAGATCTATGGTCAGTGTGTTAAAAATGTAGATTCCTGGGACCCATACCCAGAAATTCTGATTCTGCAGGTCTGGAGTGGAGCCTAGAAATGTACATTAATAAATTTTTTAGGTGATTCTATAGTAGGTGGACCTCTTACCAAACTTTAAGAAACGCTGTTCTATATGAACTTCATCTGCTTTATTAATGACTGCTCAAAAAAATTCTGATTGAAAAGTAGTGTCAGTGATCTAGATGAAACGTGATGCCTCATAGATTTAATCATGTGACCTTGCAAAGAAAGACACCTCCTGGAATCATTCTAATGACTGTATCCTAATTGGGAACAAAGGATCTGATAGGGAGCAGTCAATCTTGAGTGCTGAATCTACATCCCCAGGAATACAGAGTAACAATAGTAATGGCAAAAGCAAAACCCACAAGGTGATCATGTGGAAGGTGACTGCAGCTTACTTTATATTTTCTATTCTTACTTGTGACCTACTTATTTAAAATCTATGAAAAAAATGCCTAAGTTCATCTGAGAGTAATTTTGAGGTGTTTTTAATACTTCAAAACATGTAAAGGCATAAAGAGGTCACAGCTACTGACTGACTTATCCTACAGCAGCCTAATACCATACATCTTCAGCTGTAACTATTACTATATAAATATTCAGCAATAGCAATATAATATCTAAAACTTTCTGCTTTGTCATCAGGATATGCCTGGCTGTATGCTAACATAAGCCATAAATGGAAGATGAAATAGTCTACCATTCAGCTTAAACAAGATATACTGCCACATCCCAGTTACACACACACAAACACACACACACACACACACACATCCCTATTACAGGACTGTCAAACTCCATGTAGCTTTGTAGTCTCCCATTCCATGGTTTGGATACTGATTAGAACATGGACAACTCATTTATTGTTTTAGACTATGGCCATTGTTTAGTCTCCTCAGAACCCTGCCTCAGGCATGGCCAACCTAGGCAATTGTTCAGGCTCTGATCTTTGACTACACATGGTGTCAGGGGGAAAAAAAAATATTGGGGAAGAAGGAGATGGTTCCAGATGCCTATATGAATACGTGATCATAGGTAGAATTAAACAATCAACCCATTAAATCCTTCCACCATCGGGATAGGAAGATTATAGTCCCCGTGGATTGTATTTTGTGACTTCTTCCCATGAAGTTGAGCCTGAAAGAGATTTTGAGTTCACTAAGACAGACACACTGAGGACAGGAACCTGTCATGCAATGTAGTCTGCCCTATCCTTCTCTGCTCTCCTCACCCTCATGGGGACAACCCAAAGTCAGTTGAGGAGGCAGCCCAGTGATAGTGCTGGTCTTTTCTTGTCTTCAAAGGTTTTATTTGATTTGTTCTCTTTGGTGGTTCTATTGATTTGTATGAAAGACCAAGTTGCCATCTTCTCTGATTTGGCTATATGACCCTCAGCTTCATTCAGCATCCTTATTTAGTGTTGGCAAGTACAGATGGTAATATTGTAGTACCAGAAGAGAATGCAAGAGATTATCTTCCCAGTTTCTTGTTTCCTAAAAGGTATATGTCTAGAGAACCATAGAAATAAATAGCATCTCTTTTCTTTCAAAAAATCACCAGTGATAAAGATGCCAAAACCCTTAGTTATTAAACTTTAAAGATATTAGACATCAACTACCAATTTCCAAAGTAATAGAATTTATTAAGTCTAAACAAAATAAAAATTAAACAAATGTGTGACTGAAACTACCCATGTCTCCACTACCATTTATTTCCTTTTTTTTTCCAGTACATTCCCCCTATTCCCTCAAGGCAGCCTGATTATGTCCTAGCTTAGGTTTTACTTGATATACTAGATATCTCTAGACCACGTAATATATGAACCCTCCAAGACACAGTGGCATTTAAGAAAAGAATTCTTGAGGCCACAAATAACCTTCAATACCAACAGAATTGGATCTCCAAAAGCAGAATTAGAGGGGACAGAGTTGATATTTGGAGGCAGTGGACTGGAAGCTTACACTGTAGACATCTAACATCATACTTAATAGTGAAAGACTGATTCTTTTTCCCTGAGATCAGGAAACATTGTGCCAGAGAATTTAGCAACTATATTTAGGCAAGAAAAAGCAAGAAAAGCTATTGAGATTGAAAAGAAAGATGTTAAACTTTTATTAGTGGATGACATGTAGAAAATATTTATGTAGAAAATTCAATTCAATCTACAAAAAAAAAAAAAAAACAAGAACTAATGAATGGGTTTAGTAAGGTTGAAGATAAAATATCAATATAAAAATTGTATTTATATAGATTAGCAATGAACGATCATAAATTGAAACAAAATTAGAAATACCATTTACCATAGCATTAACATATATTTAAGTACTTAGGAATAAATTCAACAAAAGATGTAAAAGAGCTATGCACTAAAAACAACAACATATTGCTGAAAGAATTTAAAGACCTAAATAAATGGAAACACATACTGCATTTCTGAGATAGAATCAGTATTGTCAAAACGTCAGTTCTCCCCAGACTGATTTATAAAATCAATGCAATCATCACAAGCAAAATTCCAGGATGAGACTGTAGTTGTAGAGAAGGAATTTACTACAAAGGGACAGAACTGGGCTACCGCTATTCTGTATTATATTCTGTATTCTGTGGTTGTGGATCCATGTGTGTGCATTATCAAGCCTCATAGTATCATATAACATAAAGAGTGAATCTTAGTATGAAAATTCTCAAAAACGGGTTAGTATACAGACATATTGCTATGGTATCAATATTGGTGTCCCTCCAAAAATCAAATGTTGGAACTAAATCCCCGGTGTGATAGTATTAAGAGGTGAAGCCTTTAGGACTCGGTTAGGTCATGAGGACAGAGCCCTCATGAATTGGATTAGTGCCTTTTTAAAAAAGGCTTGAGGGATCCTGTTTGCCCTTTTCACCACATGAGGACTCAGCAAGAAGGTGCCATCTGTAAAGCAGAGCAAGCCCTCACCAGACACTGAACCTGTAGGTCCTTAATCATGGACTTCCCAATCTCTAAAAACTGTGGGCAATAAATTTCTGTTGCTTTTAATTACCCAGTCTAAGGTATTTTGTTATAGCAGCAGCCACAAATGGACTAAGACATATACATTTCTAGCTCTGTCCACTAAAAGATAGAAGCAGGGACAACCTAGCAGCAATAAGCACACTTAGAGCCCAGATATTCACTTTTCATACCATTTTTCCAATCAAAGGAACCAGGGATACTTGGAGAAGTGTCTGATTTGGGGGCTGGGACAGGGAAATCACTAGGTGGGCCTGGAGCATCTTGTAGTGCCAAAAAGCAAAGAAGTTCTTAAAAGAACAAAAGAAGGGGCATGTCAAAAGAAAACATTAGTCAACCTGAAAGAGCTTTCAATGACCAAAATTTGAAAAATTTGAGCAATAAATCATATAATAATATTATTGGATTATAACTGTATTAGTCTGTTTTCACGCTGCTGATAAAGACATACCCAAGACTGGGAAGAAAAAGAGGTTTAACTGGATTTACAGCTCCACATGGCTGGGGAGGCCTCAAAATCATGGCTGGAGGTGAAAGGCACTTCTTACATAGCAGTAGCATGAGAAAAATGAGGAAGGTTGCAGAAGTAGAAACCCCTGATAAAACTATCAGATCTCGTGAGACTTATTGACTACCAAGAGAATATGGGGGAAACTTCACCCATGATTCAAATTATCTCCCACCGGGTTCCACCCACAATGTGTGGGAATTATGGAAGTACAATTCGAGATGAGATTTGGATGGGGACACAGAGCCAAACCATATCAATAACCCAAAGAATAAATATCTGTAATTCTATGCTGAGATAAATGATTCAATAAATAAAGAAATGAGAAAGAAGTAACAACTCTTCCTTACTGAATAATTCAAATTAATACATGTAGAAGGAATGGGGAAAATAGAAAACAACTTTTAGAACACCACAGTACCAGTTGCTGCAGGCAAAATACACTGATAAATGCTAAAATGAGTAGATAAAACTTTAAAGTGAAATTGAAATTGGGTATTAACATAACCTCAAAGTGTATTTTCCAAAATATTTATTAATTACTGTGGTAGTTTTAACATGTGTCCACAATTTTTTAAAAATATTCCTACCTCCTGGAGATGGAGGGAATTTAATTTCTCTCCCCTTGCATGTTGGCTGAATTCTGTGACTTTCCTTTTAAAGAATGGAGTATGGAAACAGAAAAATAGCAAGTTTACAGTGGAGAAATCCATCAGACACAACCTTAACCAAGTGATCAAGGTTAATATCACCCATGATAAGTCATTTTGATATCATGCAACCCCTGATATTATGTGATATGTATGGCACTTTATGATATTTCTCCCCAAATCCATGCGCTCGGTCTAATAATGAGAAAACATCAGAAAAACTCAAACTGAAGGATAGTCTACAAAATGCTTGACAAATATGCTTCATAAGTGTTAAGGTAATGAGGAACATGAGAGATTGAGGAGCCATCACAGTTTGGAACGACAACTAAATGCAATGTGATATCCTGGTTTGGATCCTGAAACAATAAAGAGACATTATTTAAAAACAAAGAGAATCTGAATAAAGTTAATAGTTATTGTACCAATGTTAATTTCTAAATTTTGGTCATTGTACCATGGTTATGTAAGATGTTAACACTAGGAGAACTTCAGCAAAGTGTAGATAGAAAATATTATGCACGATTTTTGCAACTTTTTTCTTGAATGTTATGCTTTAATAATTTAAAAAGTATTGCAAGATTTATTGTATATAAGGCTAATTCTAAAATTTGACAAACTGATTCTAAAATTTATTTGCAAATGCAAATGACCTGAAATAGTTAAAACAACTTTGGGAAATAAGAGTGAAGTTGGAGGATAAACACTATGTAATTTCAAGACTTAAAAAAACACTTTATTGAGGTACGATTGATATTTTAAAAAACTGTACAGATTTAATGTATATAACTAGATGAGTTCCTAGATAAGTATACTCTAGTGAAACCATCATTACAATCTATTGCATAAACATGTCTATCACCTCCAAAACTTTTCTGTCTTTATTATTATTATCATTTTATAAGAACATTAATGTAAGATTTACCTTCTTACCCAATTTTGAAGTGTGTAAAACAGTATTGCTAACTATAAGTCACTATGCTATACAGTAGATCTCTAGGAGTTACCCAGCTTTCATAACTGAAATTTTATACCCTTGGACAAATACCTCCCTGTTTCCCTCTTCTTCCATCCTCTGGCTACTACCATTCTTATCTCTGCTTCTATGAGTTTGACCATTTTAAAAAGCAGTATCATATAAGTGGCATGATGTAGTATTTCTCCTTCTGTATATGGCTTATTTCACTTAGCATAATGTCCTACAGGTTCATCCATGTTGTTGCAAAAGGCAGGATTTTCTTCTTTCTTAAGGCTGAATAGTATTCCATTGTATGTATAAACTGCATTTTTTAAATCCATCTGTCAGTGAACATTTAGATTGCTTCCATGTCTTGGCTATTGTGAGCAATGAATGCTGCAATGAACATGGCTATGCAGATATCTCTTTGGGATTTTGATATTAATTCCTTTGGGTATATACCCCGAAGTAAGATTGCTAGACCAAATGGTGGTTCTATTTTTAATGTTTTGAGAAACCTCCATACTGTTTTCAGTATTGGCTGCAACAATTTACATTTCCACCAACAATGTACAAGATTACCCCTTTCTCCACATTCTTGCTAACATTTGTTATCTTTTTAATATATAATAGCCATCTGATATGCTTTGGCTCTGTGTCCCCATCCAAATCGCATCTCGAATTGTAATCCCCATGTGTGGAGGGAGGGACCTGTAATCCCCACATGTCGAGGGAGGGACCTGTAATCCCCACTTGTGGAGAAAGAGAGGTGATTGGATCATGGGGGTGGTTTCTCCTATGCTGTTCTCATGATAGTGAGTGAGTTCTCACAAGATATGTGGTGTTTGACAGTTCCTCCTTCACACACTTACTCTCCTGACACCTTGTGAAGGATGTGCCTGCTTCCCCTTCCTCCGTAATTGCAAGTTTTCTGAGGCCCCCTGAGCCATGCGGAACTGTGAGTCAGTTAACCTCTTCCCTTCATAAATTACCTCCTCTTTGATAACAGTGTGGAACGGACTAATACACTATCCTCACTGGTACAAGGCAATTATCTCATTGTGGTTTTTATTTGAATTTCCTTGATGATCAGTGATGTTGAGCACCTTTTCATATACCTGTTGGCCATTTGTATGTCTTCCTTGGAGAAATGCATCTGCAGTTTTTTTGCCCACTTTAATACAATTATTTGTGGGTTTTTTTTTTTACTATTGCGTTCTAGGAATTCCTATATATTTATCAAGTAGATGGGTTGAAAATACTTTTCCCCATTCTGGAGTTTGCCTTTACATTTTATTAATTGTTTCCTTTGTTGTACAGAGCGTTTTAGTTTGATGTAATTTCACGTGTCTATTTTTGCTTTTGTTACCTATGCTTTTAGTGTCATATTGAAGAAATCACTGCTAAGGCCAATGTCAAGATTTTCCTTATGCTTTCTTCAAGAACTTTTACAGTTTCAGGTCTTTATTTTATTCCATTGGTCTATATGTCTGTTTTTATGCCAATGCCACACTGGTATAAAACTGGCATAAAAACAGTTTTAGTTACTATAGCTTTGCAATATATTTTGAAATCAGGAAGTACAATGTCTCTAGCTTTGTTATTCTTCCTCCAATCTGCTTTGAGTAGGTGGGATTTTTGTTGATTTCATTTGAATTTTTGGACAGTTTTTTCCAGTTCTGTAAAAAAATGCTGCTGGGATTTTGATAGGAATTGCATTTAATCTGTAGATCACTTTGGGTAGTGTGGACATTTTAACAATATTACTTTTCCAATCCACAAATATAGGATGTTTTTCCATTTATTTGTGTCTGCTTTAGTTTTTTCCATACATGTTTTTACAGTTTTCAATGTACAAGTCTTTCATTTCCTTGGTTAAGTTTATGAAAACACTGCAGCTAACATCATACTCAATGGTGAAAAACTGAAAGCTTTTACTGTATGATCTGGAACAAGGCATGGATACCCACTCTCACCACTGCTATTCCACATAGTACTGGAAGTCCTTGTCAAAGCAATCAGGTAAGAAAAAGAAATAAAATACATTCAAATTAGAAAGAAATAAGTATAATTATCTCTGTTCATAGATGAAATAATCTTCTATGTAGAAAACCCTAATGATACCACAAAATTGTTGTAACAAATTAAAAAATTCAATAAAGTTGCAAGATACAAAATCAACATACAAAAATAAATTGTGCTTCTATACACTAACAACAAACTATCTAAAATGGAAATGAAGAAAATAATCCCATTTACAATAGTACCAAAAAAAATAAAATACTTAGGAATAAACTTAACCAAAGTGATAAAATACTTGTACAATGAGAACTATGACACACTGAAGACCCTTTACAAAGCTAAAATAATCAAATCAGTGTGATATTCATGTTAGAATGAATAAATGGGTCAATGGAGCCCAGAAGAGAGCCAAGATATACACATATATGTATGTATTATATGTATGCGTGTATATATACACATATATAAATATGTGTATATAAATATATTTGCCAAAAATTATATATTCAATTAATTTTTGGCAAAGAGTCAAAAGAAATTCAGTGGGAAAATGTATTTTCAGTAAGTGGTGCTCTAAAACTTGGATATGCATATGCAAAAAAATAACTTCAACCCATATCTCACATGATATACAAAAATTAACTCAAAATGGATCATAGATGTCAATGTAAACCTAAAACTTTAAAACTTCTAGAAGAAAATATAGGAAAATATTTTTAGGCAAAGATTTGTTAGGTACATTATAAGCTGTAAAACCCATACAAAACAATTGATAAATCAGACTTTATCGAAATTACAACTCCTTCTCTGAAACAGGCTGATAAGAGAATGAAAAGACAAGCTATAGAATGGGAGAAAATCATTAGGAAGTATATCTAATGAATGAACCACAAAACTCAATAATAAGGAAAACAATTGCCCATATTTTTAAACTGACAAAAAAATTCGAATAGTCACTTCAACAATTAAAGCGTACAGATGACCAATAAGCACATGAAAGGATGCTTAACTTCATTAGTCATTAAGGATATACAGATTCAAACCATAATGAGATATCACTACACAACTATTAGAATGCCTAAAATTACAAAGGTTGAACTTACTAAGTGTTGGTAAGGATGCAAAGCCATTAGAAATCTCATAAAACGCTGTTGGAAATGTAAAGTGGTGCAATAACTTTGGTAAATAATTTGGCAACTTCTTAAAATGTTAAAAGTTAAACATACACATCTGATATGATTTAGTCATTCTATTCCTACATGTTTATCTAAGAGAAAGGAGAGCATGTCTTTACAAACATTTGCATATGAATGTTCATAACAACTTTATTTGTAATACTTAGATACTCGAAACAACTCAACTGCCCATCCATATGCTAATAGACAATGTGGCGTATCCATACAATAAAATACTGCTCATCTATGAAAAGGAATAAGTTGTTGATACACACTACAACATAGATGTACTTCAAAATAATTACATTGAGTTAAGAAATCAGACCAAAAAAAGTACATATAATAAGATTCCATTTCTATAAAAATCTAGGAAATACAAACTAGTTTATAATGACCAAAAGCCATTCAGCAGTTTCTGAGGGCTAGGAGGAAAATCCAAAGGAGCTTGCTGAAACTCTGCGGGGTGATGGATATATTTCATTATCCTTATGGTAGTAACAGTTTCAGTGGGTGTGCACATATGTAATTATGTATCTAATTGTACAGTTTAGATTTTACAGTTGATACTGTATCAATTATGCCTCTATAAAGCTATTTTTTTTTTAAAGTACTATGGGGGGTCAGTGGAAGTAGACTCTAGATGGATCACAGCAGTAGGACATGGAGGCCTACCTTTCCTTTCCAGGGGGTGTAAGAATGATCTATAGGAGTGAGATGTCCGTTTCTACAATTTGCACTTTTCTAAAAATCATGGGAGTAAGGAAAATCCCAAACTGTATGTCCAAGTCCGAAATAATTTAGTCCCACAGAATCTAATACTTGTAAGAGTTAGTGGTCCAGTGGTTTTCCAGTGCTTTGCTGCACTCCACAAAGCACTGGAGTTTCTCTGATTTCTCAAGTTTATGGCTGGGGGGATGGGAATATGGTGTTGTAGGGGATTGAAAAGACATAGAAGGTAATCCTGCTTCACTCAGTGAGGCTCCACTATTATCTGCTTTATATACTGAGTTTCAGAGTAACAATTTACTTAAAAATTAAAAGCATTCCACAACTAAGAAGAATAATTTGAAAATCACAGGTATAGCTCAATCGGTCTGCTATGCAACTAAATTTTCACTACATTTGTTTATTGCAGTGTTGCTAAAACATTAGAGAGATTGGGAGGTCCTGCTTAATATTCTAGTTGTGTTAGCTCTAGCATGGATTAGGAAAGATGAAATTACTGAGTAAGACAGTGGAATGGGAAAGCTAGGTGAACTAATTTTTCAAGAACAAAGCCTTTGTTTAAAACTATATAGATCAATAATGAGAATACAGCCAACAATTATTAAACAATTATCACATAGCAGGCGCTGGGATAATCACTTTACGTATATTAATTCACTAAATTAAGGCCCCTTGAAAATCCTTAAGAATTTGTAGATCAGCTTTTCCATTTCTATTAAAAAGGGCAATAGAATTTTGATATATATTACATTGAATTTGTAGACTACTTCAGTTTATATTGTCACTTTAATGATATTACATCTTCTAATCCATGAACATGGAACATCTTTCCATTTATTTAGGTATTCTTTAATTTCCTAAGCAAGGTTTTGTAGTTTTCATTGTACAAGTCTTTTACTTCCTTGGTTAATCATTTATTCCTTTGTATTTTATTCTTTTTGATGATGTTATAAATTGAATTATTTTCTTAAATTACTCTTCATATTGCTCAGTGTGGGTATACAGAAACACAAACTTTCGTGCATTGGTTTTGTGCTCTGAAACTTCGTAGAATTAGTTTATTAGCTCAAGAAGTTTTTACAGGGGGATTCCTCTGAGATTTTCTATGTATACAATCATGCCATATGTAAACAAATAGAGTTTTACTTCATCCCTTCCAATCTAGATGCTTTTTATTTTTTCATCTTACCTAATGGCTCTGGCTAGAATTTCCACTACAATGTTAAATAGCAGTGGTGAAAGCAAACATCCCTGTTCCTGATCACAGGAGGAAAGCTTTCAGCCTTTCTCCATTAAACATGTGATGAGCTGTGGGTTTTCATGAATACCCTTCATGATGTTGAGAAAATTCCCCTCTATTACTAGCTTTCTTGGTTTTTTTTTTTTTTTTTTTTTTTTGTAATCACGAATGGTTGCTGAATTTTGACAAGTGCTTTTCCTGCATCAATTCAGATGATCATGTGATTTTTCATACCCTTCATTCTATTAATTTGGTATATTACATTGATTCATTTTCTTAGAATGAACCACTCTTGCATTTCTGGAATAAACTCCACTTAGCCTTGGTGTATAACCCTTTTAATATGCTGTTAGATTTAGTTTGATATTATTTTGCTGAGGATTTTTGCACCTATGTTAATAAAGGATATTGGTCTGTAGTTTTATTTTCTTGTGATATATTTGGCTTTTGTATAAGGGTAATGCTGGTACCATAAAATGAATTAAAAGTGTTCTCTCCTCCTCTATTTTTTGGAAGTTTAACAAGGATTGGTGTTAATTTTTCTTTAAATGTTTTGTAGAATTCACCAGTGAAGCCATCTGTTCCTGGACTTTTCTTTTTTGGGATGTTTTTGATTACTGCTTCAGTCTTTTTATGGGTTTTTAAAAAACTTTTTATAGGTCTATTCAGAATTTCTATTTCTTTTTGAGTCAGAATTGGTAGTTTGTGTGTTTCTAGGAATTTGTCCATTTCATCTAGGTTATCTAATTTGTTGGGATATAATTGTTCACAGTATTGTCTTATAATTCATTTTATTCCTTTAAGGTTAGTAGTGTTGTCTTCCCTTTTATTTCTAATTTTAGTTCTTTTCATCTCTCTTTTTATCTTAGCGTACTTAAATGCTTGTCAATTTTGTTGATCTTTTCCATTAACCAATTTTTGGCTTCATTGATTCCATTGTTTTTCTATTATCTATTTGTTTTATCTTTAACTTTTCTTATTTCTTTCCTTCTGCTAGCTTTGGGTTTAGTTTGCTCTTCTTTCTCTAGATTCTTGTTGTGCAAAGTTAGGTTATTGATTTGAGATCTGCCTTTCATAGTGCAGGTTTTTACAGCTACAAATATTCCTCTGAGCACTGCTTTTCTTCATCACATAAATTCAGTATGCTGTGTTTTCATTTATGGATATTCTTTGGGAGTTAGGATGAAGGTACTTTCCTCCAGAGAGTATTTGTGTTTGCCTTGCAAAGCACTTAGGTACCTTTAAGGTGCTACTTTAAATTACATTCTTTTCTTCAATTTTTTTTCTACATTCATTTCTTGATGAGTTTTGTCCAACCAGGTGATAATTTCAGTTGCAAATATATGTGAAGACTAGCTTGTGTTAACAACTTCTTAGGGACTAGTCATCTTATCCCCATATTTTGTTCAAGGTTAAGGCAACTTTTCATGCAGTCTTCCGAGGGGGTGGAATTGCTGGGATGGGATGATCACCCTTACTCAAGGGCCTAGCCTCTTAAGATTCACTTTAATAAGGATAGTCTCCTACTAAACTCCCCACCTTAGGCTGCCGGCCGTGTATAACTTGTCTCCCACCTGCCACCATGAAGCTGTCAAAAACAAAATCTCCAGACACCTAGTTTGTCAAATCTCTTAAGGACAAAAGTGGTTTTGGAACTCAGCTTATAGCTCTCTGTTCCAGTGTTATCGTAGATGTTGGCCTTGTAGGGTATTGATATCTAGTCATCCCTTGGTTGTCTTTATTATTTTAAACAGTATTTTATACACAGTTTTTAATTCTTTAAATGGAGGGTTGGTTTAAATACATTCACCCTGCTGGTAGCTCTGTTTTTCCCTATCTCCTTTATCCCAAAGACATAAATGTTCAATTACTGAGGAATTTAAATGAAGTTGTGACCACCTCCATTGGCGGGCAGGGCTCTAAGTTAATTGTGTAATTGATAATGGATTTTCTCAATGGCTCTGTACTCATTATTAACATGTCTTCTCTCTTCCCTATAAGGATATAGGACATTTCTGTCCTTAAAGTTTGAACAACTAACAAATTAGATAATCCAAAGGGCATGTTCTATTTTCCAAGAATGATTGACAGTTTGGTACTAGGGTTTTGTGGGGGGAGTGGTGGTTTTTGTTTAACTTGTGTGGAATTGTGTGTGTGAGGTAAGGTTTTGATTGGTGCTTTTTTCTTTTTCATTTGTGAGTTGATAACGGAAGTAGAACAGTACATCTTCAAGTAAAGAAAGATTTCTTAATCCACTTTCTGTGATATCAGACTATAGGAGAAACCGTTGCAATTGTTTTCTAGATTTAATTAAATTCAGTCGGATATTTTGGATTAATAAATCTGAAGCCTCACGCCTATAATCCCAGTACTGTGAGATGCCAAGGTGGGCAGATCACCTGAGGTCAGGAGTTCGAGACCAGCCTGACCAATATGGTGAAACCTCGTCTCTACTAAAAAAAAAAAAAAATACAAAAATTAGCTGGGTGTGGTGGCAAGTGTCTGTAGTCCCGGCTACTTGGGAGGCTGAGGCAGGAGAATTGCTTGAACCTGGAAGTCAGAGGTTTCAGTGAGCTGAGATCGGACCACTGCAATCCAGCCGGGGTGAGACAGTGAGACTGTCTCAAAAAAAAAAAAAAAAAAAAAAGAAAACACAAAAAATCTGAAGTCTTAATAGATTACACACTCCGAGAAAATACATCAAGGGCAGATAATGGACAGAAAATACTGACGCTTCAATGTGACACATATTTTTTTCTTTAAGTTCCAGGATACATGTGCAGAACGTGCAGGTTTGTTACATAGGTATATGTGTGCCATGGTGGTTTGCTGCACCTATTGACCCCGTTCTCTAAGTTCCCTCCCCTCACACCCCACCCCCCAACAGGCCCTGGTGTGAGTTGTTCCCCTCCCTGTGTCCATGTGTTCTCATTGTTCAACTCCCACTTGTGAGTGAGAACATGAGATGTTTGGTTTTCTGTTCCTGTCTTATTTTGCTGAGGATGATGGCTTCCAGCTTCATCCAAAATGTCCCTGCAAAGGACATGATCTTATTCCTTTTTATGTTTGCATAGTATTCCATGGTGTATATGTACCACATTTTCTTTATTCAGTCTATCATTGATGGGTGTTTGGGTTGGTTCCATGACTGTGCTATTGTAAATAGTGCTGCAATCAACATACATGTGCATGCATCTTTATAGTAGAATGATTTATATTACTTTGGGTATATAGCCAGTAATGGGATTGCTGGGTTAAATGGTATTTCTGGTTCTAGATCCTTGAGGAATTGCCATACTGTCTTCCACAATGGTTGGACTACTTTATATTCCCATCAACAGTGTAAAAGTGTTCCTATTTCTCCACAGCCTCGCCAGCATCTATTGTTTCTTGACTTTTAAAATCACCATTCTTTCTGACTGGCATGAGATAGTCTCTGATTGTGGTTTTGATTTCCATATCTCTAGTAGTCAGTGATTTTGAGCTTTTTTCATATGTATGTCTTCTTTTGAGAAGTGTCTATTCACATCCTTTGCCCACTTTTTGATGAGTTTTTTTTTTCTTGTAAATTTGTTTAAGTTCCTTGTTAATTCTGGATATTAGACCTTTGTCAGATGGGTAGACTGCACAAATTTTCTCCCATTGTGTACATTGCCTGTTCACTCTGATAATAGTTTCTTTTGCTGTGAGAAGCTCCTTAGTTTAATTAAATCCCATTTGTCAATTTTGGTTTTTGTTACACTTGCTTTTGGTGTTTTCGTCATAAAGTCTTTGCCCATGACTATGTCCTGAAGTTGGAGGCATGCTACCTGACTTCAAGCTATATTACAAGGCTACAGTAACCAAAACAGCATGGTACTGGTACCAAAACAGACATATAGACCAATGAAACAGAACATAGACCTCAGAAATAACACCACACATCTACAACCTCTGATCTTTGACAAACCTGACAAAAATAAGCAATGGGGAAAGGATCTCCTATTCAATACATGGTTCTGGGAAAACTGGCTAGCCATATGCAGAAAACTGAAACTGGACCCCTTCTTTACATTGTATACAAAAATTAACTCAAGATGGATTAAATACTTAAATATGAAACCCCAAACCATCAAAACTCTAGAAGAAAGCCTAGGCAATATGACACATTTTTATAAAACATTTCTACCAGAGGGTACTGACTTGACTTCTCCTACAATGATCACACTGTGTTTGTGTTTAAATTAATGCAATTTGTGTAACTTATACTTGTGTATCTTCAAAGTTTCTCATTTTTATAAACAAATTTGAAATCATGCCAGTAAGTTAGATGTTGAATGTATGTAAGTAGCATTTGGTAACTGCTAAGAGGCTACAAAAACATTATTGGCAAAAAAGCGTTTAGTTCTGATTTGGTTGGATGATATTTTATTATGACCCTTTCTTGGTCTCAGGCTCTAATGTTTGAAAAAGAAGGGAATATATTGGGTTTTTAAAAATCAGTGTATTACAACTTGATAAGTTATTCTTCCACAGAGCTATTAGTGTTTTATATATTTATATATTTTTACTTTATTATTGTGAAAAAAAACCATACTGACTTCATAGAAAGCCAGTTTATCCTACTTAACAAAGGTTAAAATTTTACCTCTACCAATTAAAATTACAATAGATATTGAAAAATTTAAAAATAAATAATAAATTGACAGTCCTTATTTCTAGAAAGTAAGGTGTCACACAATACACAGGCATATAAACACATAAAATTGAATTTTCTCAGATATAATCTAATATAATCTCTAATGGATACAATCTTAGAAAAAATACAGTTTCATTTCTTTTGAACTCTATTATAACTTCCATTTCTTTACCTTGTCTTACTCTTCTGGCTTGCATATCCTATCAACTATTTTTTAGGGTATTTGTCCACCTCAACCATTTTTTGTGTTTCAAATAATCCAATTATAGTCTTAATTATTTTAAAATGTACCGTTATTTTTTTACTGTAGTCATCTATAGTAAAAAAATTGTTTGTGCTATCAAATACTAGGTCTTATTCATTCTTTCTAACCAGTTTTTCTACCCTTTAACCATCCCTCACCTTCCCTCACCTCCCCACTCCCCTTCCTAGGCTCTGGTAACCATCTTTCTACTTTCAATCTCCACGAGTTCAATTGTTTTAATTTTTAACTCCCACAGACAAGTGAGAACATGTGATATTTGTCTTTCTGTGCCTGGCTTATTTCACTTAACATAATGACCTCCAGTTCAATCCATGTTGTTGCAAATAACAGGATCTCATTATTTTTATGGCTGAATACTACTCCATTGTGTATATGTACTACATTTTCTTTATCCATTCATCTGTTGATGGACACTTAGGTTGATTCCATATTTTGGCTATTATGAACAGTGCTGCAAAAAACATGGGAGTGCAGATATCTCTTTGATATACTGATTTCCTTTCTTCCTATAAACTATTGGATAGAAGTGGAGTTAGTGGCCTCCCTGTCTCAAAGGGATGCATTTGGAATTCAAACATTAAGTATAATGTTTGTATTAGGTTTTTAAAATCTCCTTAATCAAATTTAAAATATTTCCTTCTATGCCTAGCTTGCTAAGGGCTGATTTTTTATTATGAATATATGTTCAATTTTATTAAATGCTTTTAGTGTATCTATTGTGATAATATGTGGTGAATTATATTAATAGATTTTCTAATATATTAATTGCATAGATAAAGAATTTTCACAAAGGAACCTAAAGTTTCTTTTCCTAGCATTTCTGAAATAAGACCATGCATATCTGAAATAAGCCCATCTGGGTCTTAATGAACTATCTTTTAAAATGTTGCTGGAATCAATTTGTTAATATTTTTAAAAATATTTTACCTATATTAATGGGTGAGTTTAACCTATAATTCCTCTCACGTATATTTTACTTCTCTGATTTGTTATCATGGTTACATACTAACCTCATAAAATAATTTGAGAAAAGTTGCCTCTTTTCCTCTCCTCTAAAATACTTTATGTACAATTATTAAAACTTCTGGATCTCCTGTTTTACCTATGGAGAGATTTTCAACCAGTGAATAAGTTCCTTAAATGTTATAGTTAATAAATTTGTTTAGTTATCTTTCATAACTTACACTTTTCTAGAAATTTGTTCTTTTTGTTGTTAGTGTGTTAGCATAAGGTACTTCATAAAATTATCTTAATAATCGCTGCTGTATCACTAATTAAGTCCCTTATTTTATTCATTCTTAAATTCTTCATTCAACTTAGTTTTTATAGAAGCAATAATTTCATTTTTGTAGTCATGGTTTCATTGGTTTTCATAATACTAAAATTTCAGTATAGAATTGCAAAAATAGGTTCAATTGACTTAAGTTTGGGAACAAATACAACTATCTTTTTTAACTTTTATTTTAAGTTCAGGGGTACATGTGCAGGTTTGTTATATAGGTAAACCTGTGCCATGGGTGTTTGTTTTACAGAGTATTTCATCACCCTGGTATTAAGCCCAGTACCCATTAGTTATTTTTTTCTGATCCTATCCCTCCTCCCAACCTCTACCCTCTGGTAGGCCCCAGTTTATATAACTGTATGTTGACTCATATCTCTCAACTAGTGGCAGCAAGAGCATTCTGGCTTAATAAAGAGGCACTTAGTAACTGTAAACATTCACAGTGCCCTGGGCATCAGCCAGTAAGTTTTACAGAGGGGCTGAAATGCACATACATAATTTTTATTGTATGTCAAATTCCCTGTCTTTATGCAGCAGGAAAAGAGTTACGTTTCAATTTGCTGAAAAGCATTTTTAACATACTTTTCAGCCACTATGCTTATGTATTTAGTGTCTTTTGTGTTCTTCAGTAACATAAGGTTTTGGTGTGTTTTTTTTTTTTCCTAGAAAAATGGAAACTACTAGGCTTGAGGACTTGTCTTAAATGTTTATGATCTTCCAAGTGCTAAAAAAATACCCCTAAGTTTTGTGTACTTATGTGCAAACTCTTCATCTGTGTAATGCAGTCTTTTCCACCTAAAAATAATTCATGTTGTCTACATAAAATATCCTTGAAAAGATCCTATATTAGTGGCCATTTGGAAAAGAAGACCACAACTTTGCTTTTGATTTGGCTCCAAATAGGGACTAATAACTCTCATTGTAAAATTAAAAGTAGATACATCATGGGCTTTCTGTAAACATAATTCAAGAAAGCCAACCTAGCAAGTAGTAAGGAGAAATGCTATGAAAACATGTTACATTAACTCATTATAACTTTCAAAAAGACGTAAAGCCACCCCAGAGGCTTGCCAATAACGTGAAAGGTAGCAAGCATTTTAATGATTAACAGATGAACATTATTACACATTAGAGTTAGTAATGTTCTTTGAATTTAAAGATGACATGAGAGAGACACAAATATTATCATCTGGGCTCTCAAGTTTTTTCTACAGTCGTTTCCCTGGTTGGTGCTCTTTCCCATTACAAACAACAGATGTTTTAAACTTGCAAAACCCTCTCTAGGCCTTTTACCCATCCCAGTTAGACTCCACAGAATGCTTTGCTTCCTTTATCACTGAGGAAAAGGGAATCATTAAGTGTAAACTTCATCAACTTTCCTGCCTTAATAGTCTAACATTTCGAATAATGGCACTCAATTATTCCTCCTTTCATATTTGAGAGGCATGTGTGTTTACACTCCAATTCAAGCCTAACTACTATTGACCTAATATGTCCTGTCCAAGGCGTACACATTCTCATGTGTAAGGTCAATGCGTTTACATATCTACCCTTTCATTATTGCTCACTGCAATCATGACAATGTTCTCCACCTCTACGTTGAAGCATACTCCCTCACACATCTATCAATGGTCCGTTTTCTCTCCTGTTTCTGACCTTGACCTCACTTGCAGATCCTTCCCCTCAGCCTATAAACACATTTTTCCTTTAAAAAAACACAGTAATCAACCATGACTATTTCCAAAACTAAAGACTTTACCTCTCTGTCTTCCCTTGACTACCAGACCTCTTGAAAAAATAGTCTATACACACTGTATTTCTGCACCCCGCTCCTATTCATTCTTTTTCTTTAAACAAAAGTACAAAATGGGCCTGTATTCCCAGCACTTTGGGAGGCTGAGGCAGGTGGATCACTTGAGCCCGGGAGTTCAAGACCAGTCTGGTCAACATGGTGAAACCCCGTCTCTACTAAAAATACAAACAAACAAAAAAATTAGCTGGGTATTGTGGCGCATGCCTGTAATCTGGGAGGCGGAGGTTGTAGTGAGCTGAGATTGCACAACTGCACTCTAGTCTGGGTGACAGAGCGAGACTCCATCACGGAAAATAAAATAGTACAAAATAAATGGTTGCTGGTTTTATCAAACATCAGTAATCCATTTTCATCATTAAAATTGGGAAACTGATAAAAAAAGAAACTAAGTTTTAAAATATCTATAATCTCATCATAAACATTCTTGACACTTTGATCATTCTTGACACTTTGATGTCTCTTTTTCCTCTACATCTTCATACTCACAAATATGTGCATATTTTTCTATAAAATTATATCATAGCACACATAGTTGTAGTATCCAGCCTTCAAGGTGACTCCCCATGATCCCATCTCCTGGTATTAACACCTTTGTATAATTCTCTCCCATATTGTAACAGAGTTGATCTGTGTGACAAATATCATATGAATTAAGTAATGTCATGATCCTTAGGAGATTAAATTATGGAAGACTGTGGCTTCCTTCTTTGACTATATCCCTACTCTCTTTTGGATTCCTAACTCTAGGGGTTGTCAGCTGCCATGTCATGAGGACAGTCAGGTAGCTTATCACTTGGCTCATATGGCAAGGAAAAGAAGACTCCAGCCAATGGCTGAAGAGAAACTGAAACTTGCCAACAACCATGTGAATGAGTTTGGAAGTGGTTTCTTCAACACAAGTCAAGCCTTGAAAACAACATCAACCCAACATATTGCTTACAGAACAGATCAACGTCTTGTCTGCGAACTGATCAAGGACTCTGAGTCAGAACTACCCAGCTAAGCCACTCCCAGATTACAGACCCTCGAAAACTGTGTAATAAAAGTTTGTTGTTTTAAGCTGCTAAGTTTTGGTGTGATTTCTTGTGAAAGAAAAAGATAATTAATATAATAGTGTTCTGGAACCTGTTCTCTCAATTAATAATCTGTCAAGTACATATTTCCATTTCCATAAATATAAGCCCTACGTTATTATTTTTAATGATTATATTACATCTTATTTTAAAGATATACCATAATTTGGCTAGACAGTCCTCTACTGCTGCACATGCACACTTAGGTTGTTTCCAAATGTTTACTATTAGAAACAATATTATAATTATGATTAATATACCTGTATGTTACACACTGCATATTTATAGAATTATTTCCTTGGAAAAAATTAGTGAAAGTGGAATTGCTCCTTTAAAGACTATAAATATGTTTTTAAACTTTTAAAAGACATAGTCAAAATGCCTTACAAAAAGTTCATATGACTTTATTACACACTAATTGTACACATATCCATTTCCCCATTCCCATGCCAATACTACACACTGCTGTTCGCTTTAGCCTGTTGCCTTTTTAAAAAAAAAAAAAATACATTTCTCTGATTTCAAGTAAGGTTGAGCATTTTTCTCATATGATTTCTAGTAATTTGCATTTCTTTTCTTTTTTGTGAATTGCATATTAAAGTTGTTTACCCATTTCCATATAAGAATAATTAGCTTTTTATTGATTTATAAGAGCTTATTATATGTTAAGGGTATTAACACCATTTTTGACATGTATGTTGAAAATATTTTCTCCATCTTTTGAAATTTTGTTACTAGTATATTTATCATATAACAATTTTTAAGATTTTGTAGTCAAATCTATTAGTTTTTTTTCTTTTTAAGATATGCTTTTTGTAACACACTTAGAAGTATGACACACTTATCCATCCTGCGTTCACAAAAATATTTACTTATGTTTCTTTTAGTCAATTTATGTTTTCACTTTATGTTCAAATGTATAATCAGAACTCCTTGTATGGCCTTTAGTGACATATGGTCTTTGTGACATTTATCTTCATGTAGGACCTCTATAATTTTATTTCTAAGTGTTTTAATTTTATATTAGTATGAATTGAACAGGTCCATCATATACCCTCAGTAATTTCTGCTGTTCTATAGGCAATATGCTGATTTTTGCCACTTCGTTGGACTCTTATTGAGAGGTGAAGCCAGCTGGACTTCTGGGTAGGGTGGTAACTTGGAGAACATTTCTGTCTTACAAGGGCATTGTAAAATGCACCAATCAGCACTCTGTATCCAGGACTGTAAAATGCACCAATCAGTGCTCTGTAGCTAGCTAGAGGTTTGTAAAATGTACCAATCAGGACTCTGTAAAAACACACCAATCAGTGCTCTGTGGATAGCTAGAGGTTTGTAAAATGGACCAATCAGCACTCTGTAAAATGGATCAATCAGTACTCTGTAAAATGAACCAATCAGCACTCTGTAAAATGGACCAATCAGTAGGACGTGGGCTGGGACAAATAAGGGAATAAAAGCTGGCCAGCTCAGCCAACAGCGGCAACCTGCTTGGGTCCCCTTCTACACTGTGGAAGCTTTGTTCTTTTGCTCTTCACAATAAATCTTGCTGCTGCTCACTCTTTGGGTCTGTGCCACCTTTAAGAGCTGTAACACTCACCGCGAAGGTCCACAGCTTCATTCTTGAAGTCAGCAAGACCAACAACCCACCGGAAGGAACCAACTTGGACACATCTTGGCGATCACAAAGGGACTATCTCCAAGTGGTGAATACCATTGGAACCTTTTGCTTGCTATTCTGTCTTATTTTTCCTTAGAATTTGGGGGCTAAAGACCAGGCACCTGTTGGCCAGTTAGAAGCAATTAGCATGGCCACCAGACTAAAGACACGGGTGTCAGGCTTTCTGGGAAAGGGCTCTCTAACAAACCCCGACTCTTTGGAGTTGGGAGCATTTGTTTACCTGGAACCAGCTTCCGCTTTTCCTGTACTTCCGGGCCGAGCCAAAGGTTGACAGAGCAGAAAGCCATTCAGCTCCGGGGTCCCGACAAAAGGTTGGTTGACCCTGCAGCCATGAGCAGAACTCTCAAAGTCATGTTGCCCAAGCGAGACTCACCCATCTATCCTATCTATCCTGATCCTGGCCTCCTGGGTCCTAATGCCTGTCAGACAAACTTCCTCCTGCCTCTCTTCTCTGTGGCTAGTTCCGCTTCTAAAAACCACTCCCTGTTTCTGGTGCTTTTCTAGTTTCTCCTATAAGAATGATTTCTACTGTAAATTTCAGAATTCTGTTCTCTTCCTTAGGCACCCAGACTCACCAAACAGAAAGGCATAATTTTTGCCCAAAGTCCTGTTGGGGGCGTGGTGGGGAGTTACTATCTGGAATTTTAGGATCCCTCCTCAGACTAGCAGGCCTAACAAAGGCTATTCCCGAAGCTAGGAGATGGGGAGCTTCAGAAATGATATCCTTCCTATTCATATGATGAGAAGTGAGGACAAAAGGTGTCACTCTTCCAACTCTGGAGATCCCTTCCCTCCCTCAAGGTATGGCCCTCCACTCCATTTTGAGGCATAACATCTTTATAGGACAAGGGTAAGGTCCCGATACTAACAAGAAAAAGTGTTTAGGACTCTAACAGGCTTTCGAGAATGCATCAGTAAGGGCCACTAAATCCGATTTTTCTTGGTCCTCTTTGTGGTCTAAGAGGAAAGGCAAGGGTGCAGGTTTTTGAGAATGCATCATTAAAGGCCACTAAATCCGACCTTCCTCAGTCCTCTTTGTGGTCTAATAGGAAAACTAGTGTTTCTGATGCTGCGTTGGTGAGCACAACTATTCTGATCAGCAGGGTCCAGGGACCATTGTAGGTTCTTGGGCAAGAGGGGTTTCTGCTGCTGCATCAGTGAGCACAACTATTCCGATCAGCAGGGTCCAGGGACTGTTGCAGGTTCTTTGGGGCAGGGGAGTGGGAGAAAAACAAACCAGATCCACAGGTGGTTTTTCTTTCAGATGGGAAACACTCAGGCATTAACAGGCTCACCCTTGAAATGCATCCTAAGCCATTGGGATCAATTTGACCTGCAAACCCTGAAAAAGAAGCAGCTTATTTTTTTCTGCACTACAGTCTGGCCCCAATATTCTCTCTCTGATGGGGAAAAATGGCCACCTGAGGGAAGTATAAATTATAATACTATCCTGCACATACAGCGAGATAGTCAGGCCCCTCTATACTCTAATCAAGGAGACCCAGAGGGCAAATACTCATCTAGTAGAATGGGAACCAGAGGCAGAAAGAGTCTTCAAAACCTTAAAGCAAGTCCTAGTACAAGCTCCAGCCTTAAGCCTTCCCACAGGACAGAACTTCCCTTTATATGTCACAGATAGAGCAGGAATAGCTCTTGGAGTCCTTACTCAGACTCATGGGACAACCCTACAACCAGTGGCATACCTAAGTAAGGAAATTGATATACTAGCAAAAGGCTGACCTCATTGTTTATGGGTAGTTGTGGCAGTAGCTGTCTTAGTGTCAGAGGTTATCAAAATAATACAAGGAAAGGATCTCACTGTCTGGACTATATGATGACTCATGACGTAAATGGCATACTAGGTGCCAAAGGAAGTTTATGGCTATCAGACAACCACCTGCTTAGATACAAAGTGTTACTCCTTGAAGGAACAGTGCTTCAAATACACATGTGTGCGGCCCTCAACTCTGCCACTCTTCTCCCAGAAGATGGAGAACCAATAGAGCATGACTGCCAACAAATTATAGTCCAGACTTATGCTACCTGAGAGGATCTCTTAGAAGTCCCCCGAGCTAATCCTGACCTTAACTTATATACTGATGGAAGTTCATTTGTGGAGAATGGGATACGAAAGGCAGGTTATGCCGTAGTTAGTGATGTAACAGTACCTAAAAGTAAGCCTCTTCCCCCAGGGACCAGCACCCAGTTAGCACACCTAGTGGCACTTACCCAAGCCTTAGAACTGGGAAAGGGAAAAAGAATAAATGTTTACACAGATAGCAAGTATGCTTATCTAATCCTACATGCCCATGCAGCAATATGGAAAGAAAAGGAGTTCCTAACCTCTGGGGGAATCCCTTTTAAGTACCACAAGGAAATCATGG
>NW_012102798.1:2371723-2395888 GCF_000951045.1 Mandrillus leucophaeus
GTTTCTGCTGCTGCATCAGTGAGCACAACTATTCCGATCAGCAGGGTCCAGGGACTGTTGCAGGTTCTTTGGGGCAGGGGAGTGGGAGAAAAACAAACCAGATCCACAGGCGGTTTTTCTTTCAGATGGGAAACACTCAGGCATTAACAGGCTCACCCTTGAAATGCATCCTAAGCCATTGGGATCAATTTGACCTGCAAACCCTGAAAAAGAAGCAGCTTATTTTTTTCTGCACTACAGTCTGGCCCCAATATTCTCTCTCTGATGGGGAAAAATGGCCACCTGAGGGAAGTATAAATTATAATACTATCCTGCACATACAGCGAGATAGTCAGGCCCCTCTATACTCTAATCAAGGAGACCCAGAGGGCAAATACTCATCTAGTAGAATGGGAACCAGAGGCAGAAAGAGTCTTCAAAACCTTAAAGCAAGTCCTAGTACAAGCTCCAGCCTTAAGCCTTCCCACAGGACAGAACTTCCCTTTATATGTCACAGATAGAGCAGGAATAGCTCTTGGAGTCCTTACTCAGACTCATGGGACAACCCTACAACCAGTGGCATACCTAAGTAAGGAAATTGATATACTAGCAAAAGGCTGACCTCATTGTTTATGGGTAGTTGTGGCAGTAGCTGTCTTAGTGTCAGAGGTTATCAAAATAATACAAGGAAAGGATCTCACTGTCTGGACTATATGATGACTCATGACGTAAATGGCATACTAGGTGCCAAAGGAAGTTTATGGCTATCAGACAACCACCTGCTTAGATACAAAGTGTTACTCCTTGAAGGAACAGTGCTTCAAATACACATGTGTGCGGCCCTCAACTCTGCCACTCTTCTCCCAGAAGATGGAGAACCAATAGAGCATGACTGCCAACAAATTATAGTCCAGACTTATGCTACCTGAGAGGATCTCTTAGAAGTCCCCCGAGCTAATCCTGACCTTAACTTATATACTGATGGAAGTTCATTTGTGGAGAATGGGATACGAAAGGCAGGTTATGCCGTAGTTAGTGATGTAACAGTACCTAAAAGTAAGCCTCTTCCCCCAGGGACCAGCACCCAGTTAGCACACCTAGTGGCACTTACCCAAGCCTTAGAACTGGGAAAGGGAAAAAGAATAAATGTTTACACAGATAGCAAGTATGCTTATCTAATCCTACATGCCCATGCAGCAATATGGAAAGAAAAGGAGTTCCTAACCTCTGGGGGAATCCCTTTTAAGTACCACAAGGAAATCATGGAATTATTGCACGCAGTGCAAAAATTCAAGGAGGCGGCAGTCTTACACTGCCAAAGCCATCAAAAAGGAGAAGGAAAGGGGAGAAAAAGGGGAAGGAGAGGGGCTAACAGCAGCATGAGCATCTGGCAGAGGCAGGGAAAGATCAGCAGAGAGGAAAGAGAGAGAGAGAAGGAAAGAGAGAAAGAGAAAGACAGGGATTCAATGAGAGAAGGACACAGAGAGGAAGAGACAGAGAGACAAAGAGGGAGTCAAAGAAAGAGACAGCGAGAGGAAGAGACAGACAAAGAGGCAGTCAAAGAGAGAGAGAGAGAGGAAAAGACAGAGACAAAGAAGGAGTCAAAGAGAGAGAAAAAGACAGAAAGTCAAAGAGAAAGAGAGAGAAGTAGTAAAGAAAAACACTGTGTACCCTATTCCTTTAAAAGCCAGGGTAAATTTAAAACCTATATGATAATTGAAGGTCTTCTCCGTGACCCTATAACACTCCAATACCACCTTATTGTCAGTGTAAACAAGGGCATAGCCCAATAGCACTGAGGCCACTGACAACCCATAGCCTTCCTATCAAAAATCCTTAACCCAACAGGTTTCCTAACAGGGGATCTAAATCTTAATTAATTACCATACAAAGGTCCAACCAGATCTAGGAGGAACTCCCTTCAGGACAGGAGATAGATGGTTCCTCCTGGGCGATTAAGGGAAAAAGGCACAATAAGGGAAAAAGACACAGTGGGTATTCAATAAGTGATAAGGAAACTCTTGTAAAAGTAGAGTTAGGAAAGTTGCCTAATAATTAGTCTGCTCAAACGTGTGAGCTGTTTGCACTCAGCCAAACCTTAAAGCACTTACAGGATCATGAAGGAGCCATCTATACCAATTCTAAGTTAACATGGACTGAACGAGGTCTTATTAATAGCAAAGAATAATTGAAATCCCAAACTCACAAGGTTTTCAACAAAAGTAAAGTTTTCTAAAAGTTAACAGTGCAACATGTATTATCCTAACTTCTAATCTTGTGGAAATGAGGCCCTATCAGTGCCTCTCAGAGCTCAAGTCCATCAGCGCAGGGCCATACAACTAATACCCCTACTTATAGGGTTAGAAATGGCCACTGCTACAGGAGCAAGAATAGCCAGTTTATCTACTTCACTATCCTACTACCGCACGCTCTCAAAGGATTTCTTGGACAGTGTACAAGAGATAACAAAATCTATCCTTACTCTACAATCCCAAATAGACTCTTTGGCAGCAGTGACTCTCCAAAACCGCCAAGGCCTAGACCTCCTCACTGCTGACAAAGGAGGACTTTGCACCTTCTTAGGGGAAGAGTGTTGCTTTTACACTAACCAGTCAGGGATAGTACAAGACACTGCCCGGAATTTACAGGAAAAGGCTTCTGAAATCAGACAACACCTTTCAAACTCTCATACCGACTGCTGGAGTTGGGCAACATAGCTTCTACCCTTTCTAGGTCCCGTGACAACCATCTTGCTATTACTTGCCTTCAGACCCTGTTTTTAACCTCCTTGTCAAATTTTTTCCTCCAGGATCGAGGCCATGAAGCTACAGATGGTCTTGCAAACGAAACCCCAAATTAGCTCAACTAACAACTTCTACCGAGGACCCCTAGACCAACCCACTGGGCCTTTGACTGGCCTAGAGAGTTCCACTCTGGAGGACACTACATCTATAGGGCCCGTTATTCGCCCCTATCCAGGAGGAAGTAGCTACAGTGATCATCACCCAATTTACAACAACAGTTGGTGTGTCCTGTTTAGAGGAGGACTTGAGAGGTGAAGCCAGCTGGACTTCTGGGTTGGGTGGGGACTTGGAGAACTTTTCTGTCTTACAAGAGGATTGTAAAATGCGCCAATCAGCACTCTGTAGCTAGGATTGTAAAACACACCAATCAGCACTCTGTAGCTAGCTAGAGGTTTGTAAAATGAGCCAATCAGTGCTCTGTAAAAACGCACCAATCAGCACTCTATGGCTAGCTAGAGGTTTGTAAAATGGATCAATCAGCACTCTGTAAAATGGACCAATCAGCGCTCTGTAAAATAGACTAATCAGTACTCTGCAAAATGGACCAATCAGCAGGACATGGGCGGGGACAAATAAGGGAATAAAAGCTGGCCAGCTCAGCCAACAGCGGCAACCTGCTTGGGTCCCCTTCCACACTGTGGAAGCTTTGTTCTTTTGCTCTTCACAATAAATCTTGCTGCTGCTCACTCTTTGGGTCCATGCCACTTTTAAGAGCTGTAACACTCACTGCGAAGGTCCACAGCTTCATTCTGGAAGTCAGTGAGACCAAGAACTCACTGGAAGGAACCAATTCCAGACAAAATAGCACTCTCCAGAGATTGTCTCCTCACAGAAGCATCCATTTGAACAGCCTTCTATGCACAAAAATACCTTTACCAGTGATAAGAAAACCAGGTAAGAGAGCAAAACACCTTGATGTAGCACAGCAATAAAAAAAGACACATAAAAGAGAATAGTAAGAACAGTTATACATTTCCTACATCACCCCTCCCTCAACCCCAGGCAGCACAGCCTGAAAAGAGATAACATCTGCTTGAGGAAAAGGGAAAAAAATGATCACAGAGTAACTTGGACCTCAATACTGGGCCTGCCACAGTAAAACCCAGCACTGGGTAAGCCTACATAGCCCACACCTTAGGCTAGTACCCACAGACTAAGCTTTCAGACCTGTCTCAGGGCCAGGCCAGACTCCACAGCCCCAGGTTTTAGGCCTGCACAGTGGACTTTATCTCCAGTCTGCACTATTACCAGGATGAATTTGGATGCCCCAGGTTTCAAACAGCACTCAGCAGCAAGTCAGCCCAAGTGATTGAAGACTTGAGGTCCATCCCAGAGCTATGCTGGCCTCAGCAGCTCTAGGCTTCAGTACTGCCCCAGTGGACATGGGCTTCAGGCCAGCCCCCAGAGATATAGGCTACAGGGCTATACCAGAAGAGTCAATCGATAGGTCTACCTGAGTAGGTCCAGTTCCAGGCCTACCCACCTGTTGACCCATGCCAGACAGCCCAAAGACTTCAGCAGCAAGTCTTTCCATGGACCACACCAGATAGCCTGCTGAGAATCTCTGGACAAGCGGACTGTTAAAGGGCTCTCCCAGATAAAGGCAGTCTGGAAAGACTGGAGTAGGTATCTACCTCTTAAAATTTGCAGATCCCAATCAAACAGCAAGAACAATCATGGAAACAAGACATCACGAAAGAGAAAATATAAAACATCAGTGACTGACCCTAAAAATAGAGATGGATAAACTGCCACACAAAGAATTCAAAATAACTGTTTTAAGAAAGCTCAGTGAACTTCAAAAAAATACAAGAAACAATTAAATGAAATGAGAAAACAGTAGGTGATAAAAATGATAAATTTAATAGAGAGATTAAAATAATTAACAAATAAAAATTCTGAAGCTGCCAAGTACAATGAATGAAATAAGAAATGCAGCAGAGAGCATCCACAGCAGAACTGATCAAGCAGAAACAATCTGTGAACTTGAAGACAGGTTATTTGAAAATATACACTAAGACAATAAAAAAGAAAAAAGAAAAAAATGGAAAGAAGAAAGCTTATAAGATTTACAGGACAGCATCAAAAAGGAGCAAATTTTTGAGGTAAAAAAGATAAAAAAGTGAAAGAAAAGGAAGTAGAAAGGTTATTTAAAGAAACAATAGGAGAAAACCTTCCAATCTGGAGAAAGATGTAAAAATCCAAGGGGAGGATTTTTTTTTTTAACAGCCAAAGATTGCTAATCAGTTTCAATCAAAACAAGACTACCCCAGGACATATTATACTAAAACCGTCAAAAATCAAAGACAAAGAGAACACACTGAAAGAAGCAAGAGAAAAGAAGTAAACAACATAAGGGAGCTCCAACACGGCCAAAGGCAGATTTATCAGCTGAAATTTCACAGGCCAGGAGAGAGTGGGATGATATATTCAAAGTACTGAAAGAAGAAAACCTTCAACCAAAAATACTGTTCCCAGCAAAGCTGGCATTCAGAAACGAAGGAGAGATACACTTTCCCAGACAAACAAAAATTGAATGAGTTCATCAACAACATATTTGTTTTATAAGAAATGCTAAAGAGAGATCTTCAAGATAAAAGAAAATGATACTAATGAGTAACCAGTAAATATCAAAAAGTTTAAAACATGCTGAAAAAAGTACATATAACACAGTCAAATTCAGAATACTTTAATACTCTAATAGTGGTGTGAAAATCATCTATATACTTAGTATAAAGGTTAAAAGACAAAACCATTAAAATAATAAGTAACAAAAATTTGTTAAAATATAAGCATTATAAAAAGATGTAAATTCTGACATCAAAAATTCCAAATTGAGGGGAAGTAGAGTAAAAGTGTAGAGTTTCTTCTTGTGTGATCATAGTTAATTTGTCATCAGCTTAAAATAACCTGTCATATCTGTAAGAGGTTTTCTGTAAGACTCATGGTAACCACAAAGCAAAAACCTATAGTAATTTTTTGGGTAAGAACTCAAAACTACAGGCAACGAAAGTAAAAATAGACAAATAGAATTACATCAAGCTAAAAAACGTGTGCACAGCAAAGAAAGCAATCAACAAAGTGTGGAGACAGCCTGTAGAGTGGAAAAAACATTTGCAAACTATCTATCCAACAAGGCATTAATAACCAGAATATAAATGGAACTCAAACAACTAAATAGCAAAATAAAGAAAAAATAATGTGATTTAAAAAGGGCAAAAGACCAGAAAAGACATTTATCAAAAGAAGACATAAAAATGACCAATAGATATATTTAAAAAGTGCTCAAGATCACCAATCATCATGGAAATGCAAATAAAAATCATAACGAGACATCATTTCACTACAGTTAGAATGGCTATTATCAAGAAACCAAAAAATAACAAATGGATACAGAGAAAGGAAAATGCTCATAGGCTGCTTGTGGAAATATACAGTAGCACATCGATTATGGAAAACAGTATGGAGGTTACTCAAAAAACTAAAAATAGAACTACCATGTGATCCAGTAATCCCACTGCTGGATATATATACAAAAGAAATGAAATTGGTATACTAAAGCTATATCTGCATTTGCACATTTATTCCACTCTGATGTTTATGGTAGCATCACTGCTAAATTCTACCAAACATTTAAAGAAACTAATACCTATGCCTCTCAAGCTACTCCAGAAAATTGAAGTCTAGGGAATACTTTCAAACTCACTTTATGAGGCCAGCATTACCCTGATACCAAAGCCAAACAAAGTCCTGATGAAGACAGATGCAAAAAATCTCAACAAAACACTAATAATTTGAATTCAATAGCACATTAAAAAGATTATTCACCATTATCAAGTGAGATTCATCCCAGGAATTCAAGGATGATGCAACATACACAAATCCACAAATGTGATACACCACATTAACTGAATGACCAAACCATGTAACCATTTCAATAGGTACACAAAAAGCATTTGACAAAATTCAAAACCCTTTCATGATAAAAACTCCAAAGAAGGAGTAGAAGGCACACAATAAAGTTCATCTGTGACAAATCCATGGATAATTTCATACTTATTAAGGAAAACTTGAAAACTTTTTCTCTAAGATCAGGAACAAAATGAGGATGTCCATTCTCACTGCTTCCATTCAACATAAAACTAGAAGTCCTAATCTGAATAGTTAGGCAAGATTAAAAATTTTTTAAAAAGTCAAACGAATTGGAAAGGAAGAAGTTCAGTTGTTTTTATTTCAGATGACATTAACTTACATACAGGAATCTCTAAAGACTCCACCAAAAACCTATTGGAGCTAATAAACAAATTCAGTAAAGTTGTAGGATACAAAATCAACATACAAAATCAGTAGCATTTCTATACACTAACAGAAAATTTTCAGAGATAAGATCAAGAAAATAATCTCATTTACAAAAACTCCAAAAAAATATATACTTAGGAATCAATTTAACCAAGGAGGTGAAAAATCTACACTCTAAAATCTATAGGATACTGATGAAGGAAACTGAAGAAGTCACAAATAAATAGAAAGATAGCCCACAATCATGCATTGAAAGAATTAGTCTTGTTAAAATCTCCATACCACACAAAGAAATCCATAAATTCAGTGCAATTCCTATCAAAATACCAATGATACCCCTCACAGAAATATAATAAATAATCCTAAAAATTTGTACAGAACCACAAAAAACCCAGAATAATCAAAGCAATATTGAGCAAAAGAGCAAAGCTACAGGCATCACACTACTTTATTTCAAAATATGCTATAAAGCTATAGTAATCAAAACAATATGGTACTGGCATAAAAACAGACAGACTGATGGAACTGAATAGAAAGCCCAGAAATAAATACAAGTGTTTACAGCCAAGTGATTTTAGACAAAACTACCAAGCATACATAGGGAGAAAGCATGGTCTCTTCAATAAATTATTGAGAAAACTGGATAGCAAACATGCAGAAGAGTAACATTAGACCACTGGCTCATACTGCATACAAAAGTAAACTCAAAATGGATAAAGAATTAAATGTATGATCTGAACCTGGAAAACTATTAAAGAAAACATAGGAGGAAAGCTTGATGAAATTGGTCTGGGCAATGATTTGTTGGATATAAATCCAAAAGTGGAGGCAACAAAATCTAACATACACAGTGGAATTATTTCAAACTGAAAGGTTCTGCAGCGCCAAAGAAACAGCAATGTGAAGAGACAATCTACAGAATGGGAGAAAGTATTTTTAAACCATGGGTCTGATAAAGGATTAATATTCAAGATATATAAAAACTTAAACAACTCAATAGTAAGAAAACATATAACCCAATTAAATATGGGAAAAGAACGAAAATAGGCATTTCTCAAAAGAAGACATACAAATGGCCAACAAGTACGTGAAAAAATGCTCAAAGTCACTAATCATTAGAGAAATGCAAATTAAAACCACAATGAAGTATTACCTCACACATGCTACATGACTACTATCAAAAAGACAAAAGATGAAAAGTGTTGGCAAGGCTGTGGAGAACAGGCACACCATTGGTAGGAAGGTAAATTAGTATAGCCATTATGAAACACAGTGTGGAGTTTCCTAAAAAAATTAAAAATAAAATTGCCATATGAGCCAGTGATCCCAATACTGAGTGTATTTTCAAAGAGAATGAAATCAGTATGTTGAAGAGCTATCTCCACTCCAATGTTTAGTGCAGTGTTACTCACAATAGCTAAATTGTGGAATCAACCTATGTGTCCATCAAGAGATGAGTGGATAAAGAAAATGTGGTATATGTACACAATGGAATACTTTTGAGAAGTGTCTGTTCATGTCCTTTGCCCACTTTTTAATGGGGTTGTTTGTTTTTTTCTTGTAAACTTGTTTAAGTTCCTTGGAGACTCTGGATATTACTCCTTTGGCAGGTGGATAGATTGCAGAATTTTTTCCCATTCTGCAGGTTGTGCTTTTCTTTTTCGTTTTGGTTCTGTCTTTGTTGGATATGATTTTCCCAGATAGGCTAATTTTATAAAAGATTTGAGAGACATTCCTTATTTCTGGAACCACTAAAATTTCTCTTTCTTTGAAATAACTCACCTATGGAACTTTATGAAGTGTTATCGCTGCATTTTTGTTTTTGTTTTTTTACTTTGTGATGGAAGAATTGACAGTTGTTTAACAACTTTTTATGGTTACTAATTTTCTACTTTTCTGGAGTCACTATTTATAATTTCCCTAGGATTTTAAATCGATAACATTCTCTCTCTCCATGTGTGTCTCTCTCTTTCAAAAATATACTATGTTTTTACTGTATATATAAGATAGGAAGTTACATGTGGTGATTTAGACCGCAGACTTTGAAGTCAATCTAAATTTGAATTATTTGCTTGGACAAATTACCTAAACTCTCAGTAGGTTTATCTATAAAATAGCACCCACTTCATTAGATTCTTGTATGGATGAAATTAGCTAATGTATACAGAAATGTAAAACACATAGAGAGTCCCTATGCTATATTTTGCCATCAATTATCAAGCTTTTATGTATATTTGTTTCCTAGGGCTATCATACAAAGTATGACACATTGAGGGGCTTAAAACAAAAGAAACACATTATTTTACAGTTTTGGAGGCCAGGAGTCTAAAATCAAAGTCTGTAAGGCCACACTCCCTCGAAAGGCTGTAGGGGAAGGGTTCTTTCTTTCCTCTTCCATCTTTTGGGGGCTTCTGGCAGTTCTTGGTGTGTGTCAGCATAACTCTAACCTTTAGCTCCATTTTCACATGGCCTCCCTCCTTATGTCTCCGTGTTTTTCTATATACCCCCTCTATTTATAAGGACATTGGTCATTGTATTTAGGGTCCACCCTAATCCAGTATGACCTCCTCTTATCTTAATTACATTTGCAAATATCCTATTATTAATAAAGTCACATTCTGAGCTTCAGGATGGACATAAATTTGAGGAGGATACTGTTCAATTCACTGCATTATATTTCTAATATGCTTTTCAAAATTCTTTATTTCTTATATTCTTGATTACTTTTGCCAGGAATTTGTCACCTATGGTTCATTTCAAAAACTGGTTCTAATATTTATTTGTCAGTTTTTCTGGGTTTCTGTTTTCTGTTTCACTTCTTCTTTTATCTATAATAATTTATGCTTTCCAAATTTTCCTTTAGTTTGCCTCTTCTACCTTCATGCTTTATTTTTCTCCTTTTTTGTTTGACAAGAAGTCGTGCAGCTTTTCCTTTGAATAAAGCACTGGAGATGTTCCCTAAATTGTTAACATGCTTCATTCACCATTACTGTTTAAATAGAATATGCTTGAAGTTTTTATTTCTATCTTTGACTCAAAAATTATTCAGTAGAGTGTTTTTTTTTTTTATGTTCTGCATGGTTTGATTTCGTTTATTTCCCTTTGGATTTTCATGTCTAGCCCGATTGAATTGTGATCACAAACTATGAAATTATGGCCTAAACTATTTCTGCTTTCTGTAATATATTGTTTCCTTTGTGGTCTTAAATATGAAAATATTTTTGTAATGTTTCATGAACATTTAGTAAAAATGTGTGTTCTGTATAGGGCACACAAGTGTAGTTATAGATATATGTATAGAGTCAAACTTACTAATTGGATTATTCAATTGACCTGTTATTTTTTGTCTATTTGGTCTGCCAAAAACTAAGACAATTGTAAGGCAGAAGTTGCTACTTGTCAATCCAACATCTGTTCTTACCTTTCTTCTTGATAACAGAGGGCCTGCCTGATTTTTACATGTGCATATTAACACCCAAAATAAAAGACTACCTTTTCCAACCTCCCTCACAGCTCCTATCTGACTAGCTTCTGGCTACTATGATTTAGGTGTGTGTGGTGGGTGTAGCTCCTCTTCCTCTTTCCTCCCACATGGAATGTAGATATGATAGCTAGACTTCAAGAAGTAATACATTAATGATGGCAGAATAGCAAGATATACAGCTCTGGAATGAATACATCCAGACTCTTTTTTCCATGGAAGGAAAATAAGCCACTATCTAGTTTAAGCCCCTGCTATTTTAAGTTTTTCCTTGCCTGAAGCTAAAATAAATCCTAACTAATACAGGTGTGATAATATCTCCAATTAGGATTATAATGTTGCCAACGTTTTCTTGTAACAGTCTTTGTTTTATAAACTGTCATGCTGCATCATTCCATGTATATACATTCATGACTCATGTTTATTGTAGACTTTAGCTTTCATCAGTAAAAAAATAACTCTCATTTTCCTAATAGTCTGTGTCTTGCTTCTTCATTTAATTTATGCAATATTAACTTTAGTATCTCTCATTTTTATTATTTGAGAATCTCTTTGTTTCTAAGTTTTCTCTTCTAAATTTCAAACCGATGCAATCTTATGTCTGCTCCCACCACTGCACTGAAAGTGCTCTTGTTAAGGTCCCTTCATTGCTAAACTCCAGTGGCCTGTTTTCAATCTTCATTATACTTTATCTTTCTGGAACATTTCACACTCTTGTGTTTCAAGATTCTATTATTTTCCTCTGGTTTTCTTCTTGAAGCCCAGAGCCATATTTTAACTGCCTAGCTGAATGTCTCATAGCCATCTCAAAATTCAATTGATTTCATCCCCTCTGAAACCTGCTTTCTTCGGTATGCTTCATTTTGGTTAATGTCTACACAGCCACGCTTGATGTCATCCTTTATTTTTCTTTCTACCTCACTCTGTATCTCCAACTAGTTACAAATCTTGTCAATCCTACCTCAAAAATCTATCGCAAATTTTCTTAAATGTCTATTTTAGGTCAGATCCTTATTGTCTTTTGCTAGGACTGCTCCAAAATCTTATCTCCATGCCTCTAGTCTGTCTTTCATTCTCCATAAAGCTGTACCAATCCCATTCTCTGAAAAATAAAACCAAACATATTTGATCACATATTCATTTTCCTTTAAAAACAATCTCTGTTGATTCCCCACTGCCAAGCTCTGTAGTAAGGTGTACAAATTTTTTTTAAATCAGACATACTCTCTCCTACTTTATCTCCTGCCACACCTTCTCAGTCCACTTCCTAGGCTCCAGCACAGTAGATTTCTCACATCACTAAAAATATGCTTTACGTAAATCCTTTTATGGCTTCCTAGTTTTGCACATGCTGTTCCCTCTGGATAGAGTACTTTCTCTATAGTCTTTCTTTGGCACACTTTGATTCATCCTTCAAGTCCCAGTTAAAATTTCACCTATTCCATGAAGCCTACCCTGACTCACAGACTGAGTTAGAAATTAGTCATTCTCTCTCTCTGCTCTAGACTCTCACTATGCTGCCCACACCACTGGTATAGCACTAAGGCATGTCTTGACTATCTTTGGCAGCATCTATTTCCCGCCTATAGACCATGAGCTTCTCAAAACCAAGAACTAACTTATTTAAATCCAGAATCTTAGCACAGTGTCTAGCTCAAAAAAGAGGACCAACAGTCAGGGCCAAATTGAAAAAAAGATTTCTGGTCCTCAAAACACCCAGCCCCTTCCAGCTCTCTAATGCCTAAAATTCTACCTTTTCACCTTTGGCTTAAGGCACTCACCATTGTTAATACATGTCTCAGGAATGGGCCAGAAGTGCTCATTGTCATTTTATCAGACATTTTCAGCATTGGGCATTTATTAGGGAAATGGGGGGAAACAGACATTATACTTTGTTGGCAAAGTCTTTGTTTCTCTTTCTCGCTCTGTTACCCAGGGTAGAGTGAGATGGCGCAATCTCAGCTTATTGGAACCGCCACCTTACAGGCTCAAGCAATCCTCCTGCCTCAGCCTTCCAAGTAACTAGGACTACAGATGTGCACCACCACACCTGGCTAATTTTTGTGTTTTTTGTAGAGGTGAGGTTTTGCAATGTTGCCCAGGCTGGTCTCGAACTCCTGGTAAAGTGATCCTCTCGTCTCGGGCTTCCAAAGTGCTGAGGTTACAGGCTTGAGCCACCATGCCTGGCCTGTTTCTCTTTCAGTATAGTCTTGTGTCATCTTGGCAGGTAAAAATGAAGTAACTCATTATTTTTTAAATGAATTACCATGATTCTTTCGGTTGAATACACTGCTATGTGGTCCCTCCTCCTTTCTTCACACTAACTAGACTGTAAATTCCACAGTGACAGGGATTTTTGTTTGGTTTGTTCACTAATATATCCCAGTAAATAATTATTTGTCAAATGGATATGTGAATGAATAAATGAATGTATGTGAGGGTTGGGGTAAGGTTGGTTATATTATTTGATTTCAGAGTTCCCATACACCTCAACAATCAAAGATGTTGCATTCTATTATATAACCTTCCCAATTTCCCAATAAAGGCATACTTTAATCTCTAAGGCTTCTTCTACATCTCAGAGTCTATCATTCTATTATTAGAATCACCTCATGGTGGTATCTGTTAGGGGACACTAAAGAATAAATGCTTACTTTGGGACATTCCCTAAAATGTTAAGTCATGATGGTATCCTCCAATTGTACCCTCCAGGACAATCACTGATTTATAGTGATGTGTAACTCTCCCTCGCAGAGTATCTACTTGAGTGTGGCTTCATCCTTTTATCTTCCTATCCAACATCCTTGCTTTGCTATGTAGTGCTGGGCTCTCATAGTGTAGGGATGGCTAGTTGGTTTGTGATTTGTGATTTCCCAATAGGAATGACTATACCATATTGTTTAGTGTAGATGTAAAGCTGCTGATGAAGCTCCTGTTGGGTCACTCTGTATATAATAAGTCTAATGTCACTACCAATATAGCCTTTGGTGGGATAGGTGATACATTTCCCATCAGTCCTTTGCTCAATAAAAGTGGGCTTCAGAAAGCATGGCATCCCTGCTGTTGACGTGCCTGGATCTGAGGACTCACTACTGGAATGGGCCACTACTGATGTAGTCAACATATCTGTGATAAAACTAGGTCACAGATAACTGGAATAAAACCCCTCATTGACAAATGGGATGCCTATAGTTGGTTTAGACCTTTATATGAATATAATCAGAGCTGGGCATCCAGCCTTCTGTAAAGTAGAACCCTACATGAAAATTGGCAATTGTGTGGCAATTACCATAACCCAGCTACTGTTCTAAGTGTTCTTCAGCTATTAATTCATTTAATCTTCTTAACAACTCTATAAGGCAGATTCTAGTATCGTACCAATTTTACAGGTAAAAAATCTGAAGCAGAGAGGCTACATAACTTGGCAATCATCACTCAGGGTGGATGCAGCCAAAATTCAAGCTTTTGCAGTTTGGCTCCAGATCCCATATAAGCTCTGATACTTTAAGGCACCTGTCATTTGGCTAAATAGTCTCCTAACTTTCTTGTTGTTGTCATACACCAATATCTCTGTCACTTTCTCACTACTACTCCACCATCTGTATCTTCTGCTGTTCATTAGAAACTTTAAGTGCTCAACTTCCTGTACACACCAAATCCTTCCATCACCTTGGGTGACATCTATGGCAGTACAGATGATCCAGCCAATGCCCTGACCCATTGGTTATATTTTCAATTATCTCTTCCTTCACCACTGTACCTCAGCCATCCACTCTTACAGCCACAACCTTGACTTGGTCAGTATCAGAAGCTGCTCCTTCTCTAAAATGACAAATTCTGGGCCTACTCTCTTATCACAAGTTCCTATCTTCCATTGCACGCACTCTATCATTCTCAAGACAATGAGGCTCTTCCGTCTTATTGGGACCACCTGTATATTGAGCTGTCTATTTTTACTGTATCCATAGATGTCCCCTGCCTTCATTTATCTATATATTGGGCTTGGATTCAATGATCCATCACATTCCCAGCTCCCTGGATCCATTCAACTCCTATCATACCCACTTGGCAAAACCCTGGATAAATTAACCATTTTCCTTCACTGCATCTGCACTCAGTCTATAGAGTAGTGTCAGAAGAACCACCAACCTGCTCTCAACACTGCCTGGTGATTCCAATTTTCTTAGTTAGCTGGCTTTCTCATTCTCAAAATTATTTTCTCCACTCTCATCAAACCTCCTAGCTCTCACGTCTTGAACCCTCCCTCAACAAATGATCTCATCTCCTACTACTATACAGAAAATATAAAAGAGCCAGAAGGAAATGGCCCCGACTTTGTGCCATGAAACCCACAAACTTATCTGAATCCACGTGGATACTTTTTGCTCCTTTCTTCATGTTACAATGGAAGAGGTGTCCTCCCTTCTCTCTAAGGTTAATCCTGCCTTTTTCTTGATCCCATCATATCATCCCCTCTTTCCTTGTCCTCTCTTTTTCTACTAGTTCTTTTATGTCAGCATATAAACATATCAAATGTTTTCTCATCTTGAAAACAAGTAAGAAACCCCAAACTCTCTTGACCCTACATCCACACTAGCTGGTCTCTCCACTTCCTCTCTTCTGCGGAATCTCTTGAACTATTTCCTCAACTCCCTCTCACTCCTCAGTCCAGTGCATTCGAACTAAAATCAAGGAATCAATCACCATTAGGTTATTAAACCTAGTAGTCACTTTTTGTCCTTATTTTGCCAGACTTCTTAGCAGCATCAAATACTGTCTATTGATCTCTCTTGAAACATTTCTTCCCTTGGTCACCATATTCAAATGTTGTTTGAATATCAAACGATTCTGAGTTTTCTCCTTTCTCCCCAGTATTTTCAGTCTCCTTTGATGGCCTTTACTTCACTACCTGATCTTTAAACACTGAACCACTCCACAGCTCAGTCCTCCTCTCTCTTCTATTTATTCTCTCTCCCTAGGTGATATAATTCAATCACATGGCTTTACTATCTATACGGTGACAATTTCCCAATCTTGTCACTGACCTTGACCCCTCTGCTGTATTCCAGACTTATATGACCAACTCTCTAACATCTCCCCTTGGATGTCTCATGTCTTATACTCTCCACATCCCAAACTGAACTTATATTCTCCCCCTAAGATACACATACCTTCAGTTTCCCCATTTCAGTGAAATGGTATCACTATTTACCTATTTGTTCAAGCCAGAAACTTGGAAGCCATGTTTGACACATCCCCCTGCCTTACCCACCATATTTGATCCGTCACTAAGTTTTATTGATTGTTTATATTAATTATCTCATGAGCCTGTCATCTTTTCTACATCCCAATGGTGACCAGCTTATTCTAAGCCACCATTACTTATTTCTGATATTATTTCAATCACTCCTAACTAGTCTCTCTGCTTCTACTCTTCTTCCCCAGCAATCCATTCTTCATAGCTAAAGTGATCCTTCTAACATGGATTTCTAGTCATATAAGTCTCCTTCTTCAATGGCTTCTCATTGTTCTTAGGATGAACTTAACATGGCAACAAACCCTCACATGACCACACATAATTGCATAACAGTCCCTGACTATTATTGCTGTTAATTTTTCTCTGTAGAATCTATGTGGCAGTTGCATTTCTTTTATTTCACTTCCTAGAACAGATTGTGCTTTTGCCTAGGTGTTCTCACATACACCATTACCTTTGTCTGGAATATCATCCCAAATCCTCTCTACCTGGCTTTTACTCGTTATTTATGTTTCACTGTATAATAACTTTGGTAGAAAAGTTTTTCCAGGCCTCTGGACTAAATCCTGCTATCAAATCCTTCCTCTATTTTAACAACTATCACACAGTATTTAAGTTACTGATTCATTGTTTATCTTCTGCAACAGATTATAAGGTCTATGACAGTAGGTACCAATAACAGCTATATCCACAGTAGCTAGCATATGCCTTGGCACACAAGAGGTATCCAACAAATATTTGGGGAAGGAAGAAAACTCTCTTGAAAGATGATTAAAGAGGCAAAGGAAGAGGGACACTGTAATTAGCATGAACAAGGAATGTTGACTGGTCAGTGATGGGCTCTTACATGACATGAGAAGTTCAACATATCTTAACAGCAGTTGGGGAGAAGGTTACATAAACTTGAACCTGATTAGAGAGGGCTGGGAGTTTCCAAGACTTGAACTGATAGGCCATATATTAATAGTTATTATGAGTTCTTAAGTAGGGAAGTGTCTTGATTTAAAAGGATACTTTCAGAAGATTACTCAAACAGGATATATTGGAGGTGCCAAAACCCAATGCAAAGACATGATTCAGAAGTCTTCTGTAATTATCCAGGTGTGGAGCAATGAATATAAGAGTGGTAGTGGAAATGAATAGAATAAATCTAATCCAAGTGACAGAGAGGAACTGGCAATTGCACTTAGAGACTGTATGAGAATGGGGGGGACTAAGGGAGAGGGAGGAGGCCAAGATAACCTTAAGCCTTGAGGACTGGGATAATAGAACTCCTAGTTATATTTCACTTATTAAAGTGAAATGAATTTTCTGGTGTGTTAGTCCATTTTCACGCTGCTAATAAAGACATACCAGAGACTGGGCAATTTAGAGGTTTAATTGGACTTACAGTTCCACATGGCTGGGGAGGCCTCACAATCATGGCAGAAGGTAAAGAGGAGCAAATCACATCTTATGTGGATGGCAGCAGGCAAAGAGAGAGCTCGTGCAGAGAAACTCCCATTTTTAAAACCATCAGATCTCATGAGACCCATTCACTATCACGAGAACAATACAGGAAAGACCCGCCCCCATGACTGAATCATCTCTCACCAGGTCCATCCCACAACACATGGGAATTATGGGAGCTACAAGATGAGAGCTGGGTGCACACACAAAGCCAAACCGTATCATCTGATGGGATGCAATCAATTTCAGAACCACTGATGAGATGCAATCAATTTCAACAACCACTGAGTTTGAACTGATGGTTTAACATTTAAGTGAATAGATATGGGAGTGAGAGGCAGACTTGCATGTCTCTGAGAGAAAATGAGGAAGTACATATAGAAGTAAGGGTTTTCTGTTTCACAGTTATTGCATGAATATATGAGCAAGAATAGATTTACAGCTTTCCCATACTGGTCTTTTAAAAAGCAGAATCCCAAAGCAGAAGAGAAAATCAACCAAACCCAAAAGCAAGCAAATGAGAAATTGAGGAACAAAAAATATTTTATATATAGACAAAGACAGCAACGTAGCAGAAGTAAGTTCTTTCTTACAGTAATTACTTTAAACATAAATTGATTAAACTGTCCAATTAAAAGGCAGAGATAGGCAGAACAGACTCTAAAAGCAAGATTCAACTATACGCTATCTAAAAGAAGTAGACTTTAGATCCAAAGAAACAAAAGTGAAAGGACAAAAAAGATAGTCCATGCAAATAGCTAACAAAAAAAGGCCTAGGATACCTATAATAATATCTTACAAAATAAACTGTAAGTCAAAAATTATTACAAGAGACAAAGAAAGATATTGTATATTGGTAAAAGGGTCAATTAATCAAGAAAACAACAATTATAAACATACAGGCACCAAACAGCAGAAAACCCAAATATATAAAGCAAGGATTAAAGGGAGAAATATGCAGTTCTACAATAATAGTTGGATACTTCGATACCCCACTTTCAATAATAGATAGAATAAGACAGACAATCAATAAGAAAATAGAAGACTTGAAGAAAACTATAAGCCAACTAGATGTAACAGATATATACAGAACATGTCACCCCAAAACATCAGAATAAACATTATTTTTAAGTGCACGTGGAACATGCTCCAGAATAGACTGTATGTTAGGGCACAAAACAAGTCCTCAATTTACAAAGACTGAAATAATGCAAAGTATCCTATCTGACCATGATGAAGTAAAGCTAGAAACAGAAATCAATAACAGAAGAAAAACAAAATTGTACAAATATGTGGACATTAAACAACAAATCCTTAAACAACAAATATATCAAAGAAGAAATCACAAAAAAATTTAAAAACACTTTGAGAAGAATGAAGATGAAAATTCAATATACCAAACTTATGTGGTACAGTGAAAGCAATATTCCAACTGATATTTCTGTTATATACACATACATTAAAAAAGAACAACCTAAATTAATACCGTGGCTTACATTTAAGGAACTAGTAATAGAACAAATTAAACCCACAGTTAGCAGTAGGTAGATAGTAATTATGAGACAAGAGATAAATAAAACAAATATTAGAAAAACATTACAGGATATTAACAAAAGTAAAAGTTAATCCTTTGAAAAGATTAACAATATTAAGAACATTTAGCTAGACTGATAGAAAAAGAAGGAAAGATTCAAATTATAAAATCAGAAATGAAAGTGGGGACATTACTTTCAATATTAAAGAAATAAAATAATCATAAGAGAAAACAATGAATAATTATACACCAAGAAATTAGATAACCTTGATGAAATGGAAAAATTACTAAAAACATACAAACTATTAAAATTGACACAAGAAGAAATAGAAATTCTGAAAATATAACAAGTAAGGTGAATGAATCACTGATCAATCCACCCCTTGCCCCCTTAAGAAGCCCAGGACCAAATAACTTCATTGGTGAATTCTATCAGATATTTAAAGAATAATTAAGAGCAATTCTTGTCTAAATCTTCTAAAAAAATTATAATCGGGGAGGATACTTTCTAACTCCTCCTATAAGGCCACCATTACTCTGATGCCAAAGCGAGACCAAGATAGCACAAGAAACAAAACTACAGAGCAATATTACTTATTCATATGGATACAAAAATCCCCAATAAAATACTAGTAAACCAAATCTAGTCGCACCCCACCATAACTGAGTGGGATTAATCCCAGGAACGTACAGTTGGTTAAACATTATTTTAAAATCTATTAATATCAATGTGATATACAAATTAATAGAATGAGGGAAAAAACCACAGGAACATCTCAATTAATGCAGGAAAAAAAGATTTGACAAAACTCAACACCCTTTCATGATTAAACCACTCAACAAAGTATGAACTGAAAGCAGCTCCTTCAACCTGATAAAGGATATTTATTAAAAACCCACAGTTAACATCATAATCAGGGGTGAAAATTTTAAATATTTTCCCCTAAGATTAGGAACAAGATAAGTTTGTCCACATTTTTATTCCTATTTAACATGGTACTGGAAGTTCTATCAAGAGCAATTAGACAAGAAATAATAAATGGCATCTAAATTAGGAAGAAGTAAAACTACCTCTATTCACAGATTATATGATCTTATATATAAGAAATCCTAAAGAATCCATAAAACAATTATTAGAACAATGAAAAAATTTGGCAAAATTGCAGAGTACACGATCAACATGTAAAAGTCATTTGTTTCTGTAAACTAGTAATGGAAAATCAAAAAATGAATTTCAGAAAACAATTTAGTAATCAATAGTATCAAAAAGAATAAGATATTTGGGAATAAATTTAACCAAGAAGGTACAAGACTTCCACACTGAAAACTACAAAACACTGCTGAAAGTAATTAAGGAAGAACTAAATAAATGGAAAAACATCATTGTACCATGGATTAGAATACAATATTGTTGAGATGCAAATACTTCCCAAACTATCAACAGATTCAATGTACTCACTATGGAAAGCCTAAAGGATTGTTTTGAAGAAATGGAAATGCTGATCTGCATTTGGATTTAAGGAATTCTGAACAGCCAAAACTATCTTAACAGTCTTGAAAAAGAATACCAATGTTGGAAGACTCACACTTCCCATTTTCAAAACTTAATTCAAAGATAATAGTAATAAAAACAGTGTCGTATGGCATAAAGGTGGATCTATAGACCAGTGGAATAGAATTGAAGGTTCAAAAGTAAGCCTGTATACCTATGGCCAATTGATTTTTTACAAGGTGCCAATATCATTCGATCAGGAAAGAATGGTCTCTTCAACAAGTGATACTGGGACAACTAGATAGTCACATGCCAAAGAATGAAGTTAGACCCCATCTCATACCATAAACAAAAATTAATTTGAAGTGGTTTAAAGATCTTAACATAAGAGCTAAAACCATAAAACTTAGGAGAAAACACAAGAGTAAATCTTTATGACCTTGGATTGTGCTACGGTTCCTTAAATACGACACCAAAAGCATAAGTAACAAAAGAAAAACAGATAAATTGGGCTTCAATAAGCTTTAATACTTTTGTACATCAGAGGACACGATCACAAAAATAAGAAGACAACCTAGAGAATGAGATAAAATATTTGCAATATTTAGATATATTGGATAAGGGACTAGTTTATGGAACATTTAAAGAACATTTATAACTCAACAACAAAAGGACAGTCAACCCAATTTCAAAAGTGGGCAAAAGGACTTGAATGGACATTTCTCCAAAGAAGATATACAATGGGTGTATAAGCATGTGAAAAGATATTCAGCATCACTTGTCACTAAGGAAATGCAAACCAAATCGGCAATGAGATACCACTTAACACATGCTAGGATGGTTGTAACCAACAAAATGGAAAATAACCAATGTTGGTGAGGATGTGGAGAAACTGGAACTCTTGCACATTATTGATAGAAATGTAAAATGGTACAGCCACTGTGGGAAACAATTTGGTGGTTCCTCAAATAGTTAAATATAGAATTACCACATAATCCAGCAATTCCTCTTAGGTTTATCTCCAAAAGATTTGAGAACATGTATTAAAATGAATACTTGTACACTAATGTTTGTAGCAGCATTATTCATAATAGGTAAAAGGTGGAAATAAGCCAAATGTCCGACATCTGATGAATGAATTAAGTGAAGTATATTATATCTCTACAATGGAACATTAGTAGGTTGTAAAAAGAAGTGAAGTACTGATTATATGCTATAACATGGACGGACCTTCAAAACATTATATTAAGTGAAAAAGAAGCTAGACCCAAAAGGTCAGATATTGTATGACTCTATTTTTTAATGAGATATCCAGAATAGCTGAATCCACAGAAACACAAAGCAAATTAGCTGTCAATAGCTGGAGGGGGCATAAATGGGGAAGTGATTGATTCAGGGATACAGGATCTTCTTTTGGTATCATGAAAATGTTTTGGAGCCAGGCGCCGGTGGCTCACACCTGTAATCCCAGCTCTTAAGGAGGCAGAGGTGGGAGGACAGCTTGAGCCCAGGAGTTTGAGACCTGCCTGGGCAATATAGCGAGGCCCCGTTCTCCACAAAAAGGAAAAAAAAAAAAAAGACAAAAAAAGAAAATGTTTTGGAACTAGACAGAGGTGAAGGTTGCACAACATTGTGAATATACTGAATGTCACTAAATTGTATAGTTTAAGATAATTAATTTTATGTTACGAGTCACTTCAATACAAAAAGGCAGAAAGGGAGAAGGAAATTAGCAAGTTAGTGAGCTACTGCTATATATTAGGCTCTGCGCTAGTCGTATGCATTATGCAATTAAATCCACTAAACAACACTGTGAGTCATTGCCCCCAGCTTACAGATAAGCAAACCAAGGTCCATGTAACCTAATTTCCGTAGCTAATAAACATGAATCTGGAATTCAAACCCAGGTCTGACTTCAAAGCCTACACCCTTTACCACCACCTACTCTCTAGGAACCTACCATAGTTCGCCTCTCATTGCTCTGTCCATAAGGACTTAGGCCTTTGATCAAGAATAAAGCATGGCTCACCAACTACTCCTTCACAATGGCAAACTTTCCAGAGAGAAATGCTGAAATTAAAATTTCATTTTTGCACCAAGCCCTCCCTGATATCAAAAATTGCCCATTCTTGAAAAGGTGGGGAAAACCAACTTTCATGGCCCTACTCCCAGCCTCCACAGATTTTACAAAACATGATCTGCAGTTGGGGTGATTTTTAGGAGCTTCAGGAAGTCCTCATCCCAAGGACATGCATGTTCCCTCATGCTTGAACTCTTTTTATTAAAGAGATAGAGCCCTTTTCCCCACAACTGGAAAAAAAATTTTAAAAAGCTGAAGACCAATCTACTCCTGGGAGAGGGAACACACTAGTATAGGGTTTAGGACAGATTATATCACTCCATGAGGGATAGTTTTTAACGAGCTGGGGAGGGGGCCGGCAGAGTAAAGACTAAACCTACTCTTCCTGAGGTCCACAAAGTCAGTCACAGACCAGCAAGACACAATTGGAGCCTTGTCTGTCACTATCCTCTAAACTCAGGCAAGGTGCTTCTCAGTAGTCTAATATTCTGCAATGTCCTATGATTCTGTAATTATACGTCATAAATTTGCTCAGAGCTGGCCCCATTTGCATTGCTATTAATGGTGAGGACAGCAAAGTCCTTAGCTAATCCATGAAGTGAAGCTCTGTTTACACATCTTTTATTAAGATTAACCATTAATTAATGTAAGGCCTTATCCCTTGATTACAGGGATCCCATTCTCATATAACAGTTTAAATGTTATCTTGAAAAATGAAACATATTTTTCAATTACAGTCATTCATCGTCCCAATTCAGGCAAAGCTTTTATTTAAATAAATAATTAGTCTTGGCAATAGCATCATAATTTATGAATGTGTAAAGTTTCAATATGCTAATTGTTGGTCCCTGCATTAGTCTTTACAAGTGACATGTTGCTATGTATATGTGTGGTATTGGGCTGAGAATTATCCAAAGCGAGTAACACTGATGGAGCCCTGCCTGGCTCACTGGAAACTTACTTTCTAAGGCAAGAGCTTACTCAGCTGATTTGAACAGATATTCCATGATTCCTCCTGCGTTTTCCTTTGTTGAATTCCTGATCAAGATCCTACAACTTGCATTAGTGTTGTTTGACTTCCTGGGGTAGAGATAGTGCTGAGTGTCAACACCCATAGTCACACTGAGATATTTTTTCAACACTTCACAGTATTTTAAGAATCACTTCTTTTTACCTTCCATTTCTTTTGTTTTTGCCATTGTTGGGTATTTCTCTAACATGCAAGTAGTTAGAAACTTTCCTTGAAAACAAAAACCTGCTTTCAAATTGCTCAATTTGTTACAGCCTTTGGGATGTTGTAGTCATTTTTATGCTAGATACATTGTTATGACACAAATGCCACATGCGGAGAAGTCACAAAAAAAATTGTTGTAGGGCTATGCTAATTAGCAAAACAAAAATGCAATCTCTATAAGGCAGAACCTCAAAGAATAAGTCACTGTTTGGGGACAAATAAGAAATAGAAGAGGGGGCCGGGCGCGGTGGCTCACGCCTGTAATCCCAGCACTTTGGGAGGCCGAGGCGGGCGGATCACGAGGTCAGGATATCGAAACCATCCTGGCTAACACGGTGAAACCCCGTCTCTACGAAAAATACAAAAAAATTAGGCGGGCGTGGTGGTGGGCGCCTGTAGTCCCAGCTACTCGGGAGACTGAGGCAGGAGAAAGGCCTGAACCCAGGAGGCGGAGCTTGCAGTGAGCGGAGATCGCGCCACTGCACTCCTGCCTGGGCGACAGAGCAAGACTCCATCAGAAAGAAAGAAAAGAAAGAAAAGAAAGAAAAGAAAGAAA